>NC_025693.1:24219266-24272141 GCF_000633955.1 Camelina sativa
AGTAAAGAAAAATCAAACAAGATTGGGAGTATAGCAAAAAAATGAATAAGAAAGAAAATGAGCTAGTGTTTAAAGCAATAACAGCCTTAGAGATTCAATAAAAATAAAGGTATAAGACCATAAGTAAAGAAGAAAAAAAGGGGTTCAGTTGAATAAGGTTGAGTTTTTGGGTTTAAAAGTAAGATAAGAAAGATGAGAATAAGGGGTAGAAAAGCTTTTAGGTGGGTAGAACATCAAGAGCTAAGCTTTGTATGCCCAAATTATTCTTGGTCTTAGATAGATTTCATGACTGTCTAGCCTTCCTCTTTGTTTGAGAGTTAACCACCCAAAAAACACCAATATCCAACCACTTTATAAACAGCCTTTCCCTTAAACCAATTGAGCTTGATTTATTTTCCATTTGCAAGATCACACCAAACACTTTAATGAATGTGAAAGAGATGTTCAATAGAATTGCAAGTCTTTGCCTATAGATAGAAGATGAACTAGAGTGATGCATTGTTTTAAGCATAGAAAAATATTTGTAAGGACTTTGATTGATCTTAGCACCATTGAACTACATCTTAGGACTTTGGTTTGAATCCTTTGTCTCATGCTTTGTGGTTCTGAGTCCCATCTTTAATCCTCTCTTCCTTGTTTTTCACTTGGTTTTTGCTAGAGGACTAGCAAAGTATAAGTTTGGGGGAGTTGATATCTTGTGTTTTTATGAGTTTTTAAAGCTTAATTCTTCATTGTTTTGTGCATATTCATGAGCATTTAGGTTGTTTAGGCTGCATTGTGCATCAAGTTGGTATTTCAGGTATTGGAATGGAGATATGCAAGGAAAGCAAGCTTTGGAGCCAAATAAGTCAAGGATTTGCAAGAAAATGAAATGAGGACAAGGAAGCCGAACAATCGACCAGCCGATCGACCAAATGGTCGATCAACACATTGACGGATTCGTGGACTTCAAGTAATCGAGCAACCAATCGACCATTTGGTCGATCAAAACACTCTCGGACTTCTCGGACTGGACGTAGGAAAAAACGAACGACCATTGCAATCGATCAAGTGGTCGATCGTGACGCGAGCCGAGACTTCAGGAGACCAAAACGATCGACCATTGCAATCGACCAAGTGGTCGATCGTGACGCGAGCCGAGACTTCGGAGACCAGAACGATCGATTGAGCAATCGACCAAATATCGATTGAGACGCATGCGAGACTTCAGACTTCAAGGTGCGAGACTTCGGAGACTTAATCGATCGACCAACCGATCGACCAAATGGTCGATCACGAAGGAGGACCAATCGACCAAATGGTCGATCAAGTGGTCGATCGTGTGCCTTTTTGAGACCAAAACCTGGTTTGTTCCGGTTTTCTCTGAATTGTTTAATTTTAATCCGGTTTGTTCCGGTTTAGTTTATGTTTTCCTATAAATACTCCAACCCTAATTGTGGAGACTTATATCTTATCTTATCATTTATCTCTTGTATTAGTTTTTGTTAATCAGCCACCTAGGGTTCTTAAGCATTTCCATACTTGGTTTTGTTGAATCTTTGGTGGATTTTCCAGTTTTAATAGCAATTTGTCTTTCTAATCTCTTAATCTACAAGCTTTCATTATGATTTCACAAAGACAAACCTCTTTCCTTTGTGTGATCATGATAATTAGTGAGTAGCTCTTTTAAGAACTTTGGGCTTGGTAGATTAGGGAGATAGATGGTGATCTTTGATGTCTAGGGTTTATTTTATGCATTTCCTATCTTGATTAGTGATAATATTGCTAGATAGCCTTGATCAAGCTTAAATCTAGACTTTAGGATTTCCATGCCCACAAGGTGTTTGATGAAATTCTTGAACCAAACTTTTTAAGAGCTTTGCATTCCTAGCCAATGGAAATTGATGATTAGGGTGCTTAGTAGTATTTGAACTTGTTCTTAATGCATGCTTGTCTTGTGATTACATTTGGAAATTGTTGATTATCATTTGACTAGCATAGGATCTCTATCATGGAAATGAATTGATTTGCATTAGTGTTCTAGCCATAGGATTGATCTTGATTGTTACTTAGACATCTAGGATTGATTAGCTATCTCCTAAGTCAATTACCTTGCCCAAGGTTCTCTTGTCAATTCTTGATTTTCAGTAAATTTGCTATTTGAGTTTGTTTGCCTTGAGTTTGCATTGTCTAGTTTACTTTATTTGAGTGATTTTGATTAGTTAAGTAGTGACATAAGGAACTTTTTCTTGATTAAGAATAGATTAAACATTTTGTGTATTCTTGGTGTGTTGATTTGTGCAAATTGTGGATTGATAATAATTGATACTGAAAGTTACTACATCACAAATGCACCCTATGCCGATGCAACCAATCCATCCCGAGAATAACATCATATAGCTCTACTGGACTGATAAGCAAATCCGCTGGCCACGACTCCCCTGCGATCTGAATATCAATTCCTCTAGCTCGTCCAATCACTCTCATGAACTCACCTCCCGCAACCCTGACAACTCCTGCACGCTCTCCAGGATCCCCGCTGATCCCCGCACACTCCGCACACTGCGGAGTAATGAAGCTATGAGAAGCTCCAGAATCAAACATAACATGGGACTTAAACCCGCCCACCAACAAGGTCCCTACACAAACCTCATGTGTTGAGAACCTAACGCTTTATCACAGGAAAACATAAAATCTGAACCTACTAGAAATTCACAAAGCTTAAGTACCAGAAATTATACCTGTGATCGCCCCGGCACTGGTTCCACCAGGCTCTGCTGTCGTGTAAGCACGTGGCGTCTGCTCAATCCGTGCCACCTGCTGACCTCCAGGCTGCACCTACTGCAACGCTGCCACTGCTGCCGGCTGCAACTTGGGACAAAAAGGCCTGATGTGCCCCGTCTCCCTACAATGATAACATACCCGAGGCCCTGTCGTCGGAGCACTCCTCTTGGGACAACTAGCAACCCTGTGATCCTTGCTCCCACAACCGAAGCAACTCGCACCACTCGGCTTTTGCATAGTCTCCCACCTCCTCTTGGTTCCCTGAGCATGCCTTCCGCCCCTGCTAGAACCACCCTGCTGCTGAGCCTTACTAGGCTGAACTGCAGAAGCTACCGCCACTAACTGTGCCCAGATATCCTCCTCAATCTCTGCTGCAGTCTCAACCAGCTCTGCACGCGTAGCATAACTCCGCCCTCTACAGTGAACTCTCAAATCATCACGTAGAGCCCTCAACCGCACTGACCGCGTCCCCTGAGATAACTGAAGGAACTACACCTCCAACCGGTCTAATGCCTCTCTAGCAAAATACTTGCGGTTGAACTCCAAGACGAAGTCAGTCCAAGTCATCTCCCTCTGTACCATCCTAGTAGCCACTGATCTCCACCATATCTGAGCATCACCAACCAAATGATGGACCCCTATGTCCACCAAAAACTCCTCAGGGCATCTCAGAGTATGGAAGTTACGTTCAACACTCGCCCTCCATGCATCCGCCGCAGTAGGATCTACACCTCCTGAAAACTGCTCAGTACGAATACGGCCCATCTCTGTCAGCATGCTGAGATAACGAGAATGGACTCCCACATCCGCAGCCACTGGCTGCCGCTCCTCCGCCACCACTGGTGGCACTACCTGAGCCTGCGCCGGTACCACCGCGCTAACACCTCTGCTAGCATAGCCGCAAAGTCAGTACCAAGGACTCCACCCGCTGGGACCCCCACACCCGGGACCCTAGCATCACCGGCCACTAGAGCATCAACACCGCCCCTCCTGCCACACTCACGAAATCCCCCGGAACACCCTGCGACTCGCCAACACCCTCAGCTGTCACACTCTGGTCCTCGGTCTCACTAACCACTGGGATTCTGCCCCTACCACGACCACGTCCGCGCCCACGACCACGTCCGCGTCCACAACCTCGACTAGCCACAGCCTCATCTCTAACCATCTGCACTACCATGAACAGAAGGCTAAGCAAACAATTTCTATTATAACACAGAAACATAAACTCACCGTGGAATCACGCATTCGGCTCGAAGAGGATGTTCTAGGACTCCATGCCACACAAAATTGACTAACTCACATAATCAATCAAAGCATGCAAATCCCAAACATCTACAACAGAAACCTAGGGAACCCAAACCCAGAACCATAAGGGCTCTGATACCAAAATGAAACGACCGACCTTTTTTTTTTTTTTAAATAATAAATAATAAATAATAATATAATAAATAATCTGCAACTAGTGGTCCCATACCCACTAGCCACCTAACCACAATCACAACCAACAGCGGAATAATCAATACCAATCAATATCCAAATAATAATCCAATAATAACCAATAATCATAACCTCAACAATATCCAATAATCAAATAGAAGAAATCATAGAACCAGCAACCTAGCGATGTTCTAATGACTCAACTCTAGCAACCTAGCAAGCCAGACAACATCAAATCGAGTCCCTAGAACATCCTCCTCTTCATTGCCTTGATTCCACGATCACACTTTGCCTTTACCTGCACCACAAACACATATTGCAATGCATGAGTATTTTATAAACACTCAGTAAGGCAATCCTCCCATCTACTGGGCTATACACACAAGCAATAGAGACATCTCTAACCATCAAACAACATTCAACAATCAACAATAACAAACCAGGACTCTGCATCGACCGATACCAACATGCATCGACCGACACCAGATGGAGGTTGCGTCGACCGACGCAAGATCTGCGTCGAACGATGCAAGGTTAACTTGCATCGATCGATGCAAGATATGCATCGACTGATGCAAGATATGCATCGACCAACGCATACTCGACATAACACGAAAACCCTTGAGTTTACGCGCCGTCCTCACATCTGCATCGACCGACGCACAAAGTGCATCGACCGATGCAATGCCGAGCATCGTTTTCCTCCGAAGCTTCTCGCCGGATCTTCGTTCCTGCAACCACGAAACTCGATCCCAAGCCACAAGAAAGCTTCCTAACGTCCCAAATAACAATCTAACCAGCCTAACAACACATAACAAGCAAATCAGAGAGATCTCTAGCTTAGATAAGCCATGGTCATGCACTTACCTTTGCCACAGAAGAATCTGAACCTCAAACAACCAAGAACACGCTCCTAGGAAGCTCCTACAACGTCCTAAGCCTCAGATCTCTACAGAAACGCCTCCAAACTCTAAGAAATCACCAAGAACTCTCAATAACATTTTCTCTCTTTTCGTTTCTCTCTAAAAAGGCTCCCCACGACTAATGAGACAAAAACGACTTAAGGGTTTCCTTTACCCAAAACGCAGCGTTTGACTTAAGTCAAAACGCAGAGACTCAACCTTGCATCGACCGATGCAACATTTGCATCGACCGATGCAACTCCCAAACCGGGATTTCGGTTCACGGATGTTACCGATGCGGATCAGACTGGTGACCTCACATATCCTAAACCATTTCTTTGACCACCAGAAAAATGAAACAATTTTATAATCATAAATTTATCTCGTTTTTCATATTTAATTAATCGCTACCACCTATGGTTTCATATTTTTTATTCAATGTTTTCTTATTCTTCATATTCTTTCTTGTCATTTTCATTGTCAAATTTTATGGTAATTGTCATCGTTACTTTTACCATCCGGTTCTTCGTTATACTCTTTTTCTTCTTCTTCCTCGTCAACTTCTTCACATTCTTCCACTGAAAACCCTTTTTTTTTAGACTACCACACAACTTGTTAATCCATCAAACTCCAAGACCAAAATCATTTATTTTCTCATAAAATTTGTGCAATTCATGAAGGCAAGCATAGTCAACACATACACCCAATTATTGATAATTTCATCCATATACTTCTTCGGTTTTGAATCCACACATATTGAAACGTCTCAAACCAAAATCTTTACTTGCAGAAAAAGTAATATGAACATATGTATAATTAAAACAATATTTGTGATTTTCGTCGATCCTTCTTCTTTAAACTCAAACAACATCAAATCAAGGTCTTGCGACGTCAATCTTTCTTTCTTATACTTAAAAATAAAAATTTTATTGCAAGAATATCAAATCATTTGTAAAGTGATACACAAAAAACATGTTTTACAGCTTATAAGAGATATAAAGCACAAACGGATATAAGTAGGATATTTTCAAGATATTAAAATTTTTGATATATAATATTTAGTAATTCTTAAACTTTTAAAATTTTAATAGAGATTAAATATTTAAAATATTTTAAACTTTAGATGTAGTTTAAATATTTGTAACATTTTCTTAGAGTTAAATATTAATGACACTTTAACTTTTTATAGAGTTTAAATAGTTATAATATTTTAAAATTTTTATGGAAGTATTTATAATAATTTTAAACATTCTATAAAGTTTAAATATTTATAATATTTAAAAATAAATTAATTTGCTAAAATAAATTAAATAAGACTTTTAAATTTGGAAACCTGATAAATCAAGCTTCCTGCTAATTTATAGTTAAAAACATATTAGTTTTATTTATAATTGTTCTCAGCCTTTGTCTAAAATTTTCTAGACGATGTGGGACGTTGTACATATCTCTTTTATTTCTATATATTTTACTTTTTTCTTATTTTTTCTAAAAAATCTTAATAATATAGATTACTACTATATTTCCATAAATGTTAATTAGTGAAATATCTAATTCTTATTGGTTGTTTTAAATCCTCTATAGACACCTTTAGGAGTTTATAGCTTCAGCTTTTTATTACTATAGATATAATATTTTAAAATTTCTATGGAGGTTAAGTAATTGTAATATTTTAAAACACTCTATGAAGTTTGAATATTTTTAATATTTGAACCTTTTAAAATTTTTAATATTTATAATATTTTAAACTTTTAAAATTTATAAATTATAATTCTCTTAAAACCTTTTAGAAGCTAAGAAATTTCAAAATTTATAAATTATAATATTTTGAAACCTTTTTAAAGCTAAGACTTTTAGAAGTTTCAATATTTATAATATTTTAAACTTTTAGAAGGTTTTGAAATATAATATTTGAACCTTTTAAAAAGTTTCAATGTTTATAATATTTTAAACTATTAAAATTTTAAAATTATAATATTTAATATATTTTTAAAAGCTAAGAACTTTTAAAAGTTTCAATATTTATAATATTTAAACTTTAAAATTTAAAATATTATAATATTTTTTTCGAAATTTTTAATGTTTTAGTTTTATCAAATAAAAAATTTGATCAAACCGAATAGAATTTTTAAATTTGGACGCCTGATAAATCAAGTTTTCCTACTCATTCGTTGTTGGAAGCATATTAATCTTATTTATACTGATTATGAACCATTGTATAAAAGATTTCTAGCCAATGTGGGATGTTGTACATAATTCTTTTATTTCCATAAAATAAAAGTTCTGGAAATTTAGAAAATGTTAATGAATGATATGTCAAATCCTGATTGGTTGTTTAAAATAATTCTTAATATAGAAAATTCTGAAAATTTAGAAAATGTTAATGAGTGATATGTCAAATCCCGATAGGTTGTTTAAAATCCTATGTGGACGCCTTAAGGAGCTTATAGCTTCTACTTTTATTTAATATAATTTGGGAAGTACAAGTTTTAGTAAACCTTATAAAGGGTAGTTAATTACATAAAGTTTCATTACATATATAGATTTCAAAGAACAAAAATATCAAATAATAATTTATGCAGTTTTTTTTTTTTTTTTAAACACAGTCAATCAAAATGAACATATAAGATTTGATATCTAACCTACCATATTAGTTTGTAACTTTGTAATAATCATTATACTTCACCTCTCACTTTTATATGATTATGTTTTTGTGAAATAAATCATTCATCCATATAATTGTAATGCACGTGAACCGGAATCCTGTTTTGGGTATGCATCAATCGATGCAAGGTTCAATTTTGCAAGACGACTTAAGTTGAACGCACATGTTGTTACGTTTTTGGTTTGGGAAAACCCTAAGGTCAGGTATATAAGGGAAACACTCGACGTTTTAGAGAGTTTAGCCACTTTTTCTTTCCAGAGAGAAAAAGAAAGAGAGAAAAATATTTGAAAGAGTTTTTGGAGTCTTGTTGAGTTCTAAGCCGTTTATGGAGAGATCTTTCCCTGTGAGTGGAGATCTGGGGCTGAGGACCTGAGAGGAGGTTGCTAGGAGGCTATTTTCGTGGGTTTTAGATCAGATTCGTCATTTTCAAATGTGAGTGTGTGACCATGGCTGATCTAAGCAATTACTTGTGTGTGTTTTATGTGATTTTATGTGTTGATTGCTTATGTGCTTGTGTGTGAGTATTTGTCGTGAGTTTTGTGGCCTTTGGAGGATGTTATCGGCATCACGGAGCCAAGATGAGTCGGAGCAGTTCATATTCCGTGATGCTTCACACGACTGCATTGATTGATGCAAGGTGTGCATCGGTCGACGCAAGTAGGGATTTGATGGAGACGATGGTAGTTGCATCGATCGATTCATGGAGTGCATCGGTCGACGCATGGGCGTTGCATCGGTCGATGTAAGGAGTGCGTCGGTCGACGCAAGGCCGCATTGACGGCGCATGTGTTCAGAGTTGCCGAGTTTGCTTGTTTCTTTGTTGTATTGATTGTGTTTGTCTTTTCGCTAGTGTGTATAGCCCAATAGATGGGAGGATCGCCACACTGAGTGTTTCTGATAATACTCACGCATCTCATTTGTGTTTGTAGTGCAGGTAAAGGCAAAGTGTGATCATGGAATCAAGGCGATGAAGAGGAGGATGTTCTAGTGGCTCGTTGATGTGTTGTCTGGATTCTGTTAGCTTGCTAGAGCCTCCTCGTTAGAATGTTGCTAGGTTGTTGGTTTAATGTTTAATGACTGTTGGATAGTTTATTACAGTTTTTGATGGATTGGTTATTAGTTTATTTGTTATTGGATAATTGCCGGTTTGATGTTGTTGGTTATTTCCGGTGTTTGTGTTCTATTTGGGTTAGGATGTTAGTGACTATGAGATCACTAGAGAGTTATTATACTAAAAAATAATGGGTCGGATCATTTCAATAATAAAATAAATCAAATTTTAGACCGCATAGACCATAATTTGAATCTTTAAAAACGAATATTAATTGTTCAATCTAAAAAAAATTGTAGGGAGTCAAAAATTCCGACTAGGTGATAAATTTCTTTTAAAGATAAATTTTGACTGAATAACGGGTCAGAAGTTGAATATATATAGTTAATTTCATACATTTTTTGTTCAAATTCATAATTTTATATAATAAATAATTTTAAAATATTTTAATTTGGAACATTGAAAAGTGCTTTAACTTGATATTTTTAATGAATATGATAAGTATTTAACTGATTAATTTTTTAAAAATTGTAAATACACTAATTTGATTTTCTTAAAACAGTTATATCAATATTATAGCATGCGGCAGGTTAAATATTATGAGTTATATGATGGAATGAATTATGATCCTTGGTTAAATGTAAATGTTAAGATTAATTATATGATAAGATGGATTAAATAAGGTTTGACACCTCTAAATAGTTAGAGGGGGTATTGGTTTGGGATTTAAGGAGAATTTTAATGACTTTGAATAAAATCATAGAAAGTATAAAATGAAGGATTTTAAGAGATTGTTTAGAAATTTTTTTAAAATCTTGCTGATTTGTTTTCCTAATCTTGTAAAATCTTTCATAAAATCTTGCAAACTTTCTCAAAAAATATTGCACAATATTCTCTTGTTTATACAACGCTTTTGTCAAAAAATAGATAAAAAATATAAAGAGAAAGAGAGAAAGAGACTCGGAGGAGGACATGGTGGGAGGTTAAAATCTCCAGAACATTGTTTTATTACTAGAAATTTTTTTCATTATCATAAACGTTGGTTCTTGCTCGATGGTGTTGAAGGAATCTGACGTGACGGGCCATGGTTCTTCCTTGGTGGTGGTGGAGGAATCAGACGTAATGGTTCATTGATCTTGCTCGGTGGTGGTGGTGGTGAAGGAATTGGACGTGATGGTTCATTGAGTTTTATAATTTTCTTGTTCTGTTTTGCTCTGTTTTGCTTTGTTTTGATACTTTAGCTTTCGATCATTGCTAAATAATTGTAAATCTGTTTTTTTTTTTGCTGGGTATATGAGTTTGGTTGAGATGGGTGGAGATATGATGGAAGATAATTAGGAAGACCCACGTTGAAAACCCAGTTTATTATTTCTTCATTTTTTACGAAAGAAAAACAAAAAGTCATGGACTATGATTCACAATCTCTCTATTTTATGAGAGTGTTTCAATGACTTTTCTTATGAAGAAAATACTATAGAATCATAAACTAATAACATAATAATTAAATTCATTAACAATCCAAGATTCTTTTGTTTGTTTTGAATAACATAAAACTTTTAATGACTTGATAAAACTCTTAATCCAATAACACTAGATTTATGAAGATTTTAGATAACTTTTTACAAATCCACAACTAATAACACCAAATTTTAAGAGAGTTTTAAAAAGTCTTGATTGAATAACAACATATTTTACATAACTTTTAAAGTCATTAAAATTCTCTTTAAATTCCAAACCAATACCCCCTCTAAAATTTGATTTTTAAACTTTATCATTTGTTCCACAATATAATATAACTGAAACTATATTGGTGTTTAAAACATATTACACCATTATAACTATATTAAAGTTTTAATAATAATATTATACCAAAACCTGCTCAGCCCCTTGTGAAGCAATAATAAGCTCCCCTAATGCTTTACTAGCGCCAAGTAAGACCCATACAGCCGTCTACACCATGACCCCATCATGAAAGACAGTATCCGCAGCCGCCTCTCCTTGTTCCAATTCTTTCCCCTGTGCAATAACATCATCCACAACCAAAGTAGGATCCTGAATAGAACCAGAATCAGATTCAGTGAACAATACTTTCCTAACCTTCTTTGGTTTCTTTGCTCTGACTGAGAGCTCCTTGAAGCTGTCCTTTGCTTCGGACCATCAGAATCAATCCCCTTCAAACCCGATGCCCATTATACTGAGCATAGCTAGTGAAACGAGACTGAGTAGGAACCTCTCCAATATGACCTGTTGGACGAGACCTTCCTGCACCCTGATTTTGACCACTTGACCCACGTTGTTTACCCTCCCTAGGCGCTTCCCGACCATCATGACCTGTAGAGTTCCCCTTGAGCTTACCATCAGACCCTTGCCTTCGACTCTTATCACTATTCACTGCTCCACGGTAACTGAGAGCTGGTGTGTCCTCCTCTCGCACCTCAGTAAGTCGCTGCACCTCCTCAGTCTTAGGAATCACAAGAGTAGGGCAATGAATCGCTGATAACAGGATTTTCAACCGGGGTATCAATTCTCTATGCAGTTGTAGTACAAAGGGTTATCAATCCAAATGGTTGTTTATGCTATTAGGAAGGATGCAATCAGAACAATGCAAGTCAAGCCAAGCAAAAATGGGGGTTTGTCTAACAATTCTAAAATAATAAAAGAAAATAATATAAACAAGTAACCACACGACCTAACCACTCGATGCAATCATTCGAGTACAGGATTGGGTGGGGTGATCGAGTTAACAAATGAAGTATGAACAACTCGAGGGGTTACTCGAAGCAGGTTATCATGTACCTGTTCGGGTAAGGGATCGAGTGATTAATAAAAACGCAAACAATTAAGATACGAAAGCTTCTAAGGATGGGGTAATCGACTCCTAAGTGTTCCTGACCAATACAGATGTCTTACAAGCCTCAAGCAAATATTCCCTAGACAATGAATCTCTAAAATCTTGTTAAACACTCTCGTGATAGAAACAATCAACCTTGATCACTCCCCTACCCAACTCTCGTTGGAGAAACATGACCAAGCAGGCAATAAGAACCGATTCATTATTGTCAGTAAACCCCTTACTCATCTAATCTCTTAGGCTATGTGAGTAAACCTCTAGCATTGGTTGATTCAAGCATTTCATCTACACCTCTCGGTGGTAAAACACCCTAGATCTAATCTCACCCTCTCGGTTTATTGACAGCATTAAGAACACCAATCTAGAAGGGAATTTATAAATCAAAAACAATCAATCTAAGACATCCTAACTGATCAAGAACACAAAATCATCTATCCCATCCCTAGAAACTTTACTACACTACTCAGAAATCATTGCAAGAAACATAAAAGCACATATGAACGAAAATTGCATTTTATTCAAAGATAGAGTAGAAAATAAAGAGTACAAAGTAGAAATCTAAAGAAATGATAAAAATATATGAAATAAATCCTAACAAAAAGTGAAAAGTGTTTTGAGTCGCTCAGTTCTCTCTCAAAAGCTCTCGCTCTCTGGTTTGACGGTCTGCGGCGTGCTCGTTTACGAGGAAGAAGAGGAGGGGTTTATATATGGAAACCCCTTTCACCTAGCTTCCTAGTCCTGCCCGAGGGTCTACTCGATGGGGTGCACGAGGATGAGGTCGGGTTACTCCTCGGGTAGATCTTCGGGTTGTTCTTCCTGCTCTCGGATCCTCCTCGATCGTGTTGGGGTTCGGACTGTTCTTCCAGCTCGATGGCTCCTTCGGAACATGTTTGGGTTTGTCCTTGTTTTTCCCCATTTTAGGCTCTTAAGCACCTGTTTTCATCCAAAGTATGCAAATGCAAGAATGCAACACCCTAAATGACCTAAAAGTGAATTTCTACAGTTAATGACCTAAAAATGCTAAGGTAAGGGTATAAACAATGCAAAATATGGACAAAAAAGGATGCTAAAAACATGTAAATTAGAGGGTTATCACTCGCCTCATGACAGAGACTAGAAAAAAGCTTGTAGACCCCAAACTAACGCTCAAAGTGAAGCTTCACCATAGTGATCTCACCACCAGAGAACTCTATCTCTTTCTCCAAACACAGCAGTGAGAGAGCATCCATTGTCACCTGCACTCTGCCACCATCAATGTCCACAACCTCCACTTGTCCCAAAGCTGCCCCAATATCGCGAAAATTAGGGTCTGCCCAGAACTGCAAAGGAATCCCCAATATCCTTATCCAGAACTTCAAGGTAGAAGGATAAGAGGGATCCATCGATGGCTTCCACCAGACCAGAGAAATCATCCAGTTATCAAAGTGAAACGGCTCCATCTTCAACACCTCAACAATATCTTCCTCAGTATCAAAGTCAAACTGAAATTTTCCTATACCCAAATTCGCACCAGTAGTAACCTTCTCTTCCAAATGCCAAATCCGGGGGAACATAAACAATATAGACTTCATGTCCTGTTGACGAGGATTGTGGCATCGATCTATTATGGTCGTAGAGTAACACACAATCAGTGCTGAGTTATCAAACTGTCGGATCTTGATCTTACGTAGAGGAACCTTCCTTGACATCACAACCCCGGTGAAACTACTTTCCAGTAAGTGACTTTGAGACATGGAGATCAACAAGAACCATGCAATACCCGCAGAAAGTCGTAAAAAGACAAAAGTAATTGCAAAACTGTAAGAAGCAACCACGAAAAGAAGCTAGAATGAATAAAGCTCTTCTCGGACATCCCCTTTAAATACACTCACTTCTCCCATAATTGAACCCATAGAAGACGAAAACTTTCCTCCCCCCAAATATGCCAAATATTTTGGTGAATCAAAAGATAAAATTTCCATCGTGCAGAGCAAGACTGATCCTGCCATGGAAAGTGAATAACCACCCTATCAAAACAAGACGCATCCTAATTATCGTCTTAATGACTTGCCAAATCTGAGCCGATATGCAATAACTCCTTGGGGTTGAACTGGCGAGGGAACTCCAAAAATCTTCAGGATGGGTTGGAGAGTTCCAGTCTGCCTTTTTACTGGGTGACAAAGGGGTATTTGGTTTTGAGCGGACAAAGGGATCCCATGGTGGTGGTTTTCGTCGCTGGTAGAGTGGTTGTTGGGATGGGAAGGTACTTGTTTGATGATGGTGTGCCATTAATGTGCTTCTCCGGCGACAGTTCTGGGTCTCCTGAGCAATCTCGAGATTCGGTTCTCCTATTTTCCTTGTCAACACCCAACAGACCCATTGTGATCTTCAATTAAAGAATTAGTATTGCGACAGATCCCTACCACGATCCTCCCAAGAACCACCTCCATCGTATTTCCACCAAATACCAAGCTTCGCCCATCATACCCACCTTTATCTTCGAGAAAGAAATTGAGCATGGGCTAAAGAACCAAACCCGAGACCCCTCCGAAATCCACCTCCTACATTTCCCTAATCCGCATCTTACATCACCCAACAAACCCTCAGACCATCCAATCGACACCAAGAAAAATCCCTAACCAAATCCGAACCACTTTGATTCATAAAACTTAGAACCCTAATGTTGCCGTCGCTATCGCCTTTGGCAGAGATTTTTTTTTTCTTTTGAAGATGGTATTTTCGTAAATATCTAATTATTGAAAGATATAAAATAGAATTAAAGTCTTATTTAATTTTTTCGGAGATTTTAACCTACTTTTGGCAGTTCACATAAACCAAATACGTACATTGCACTTGCAAAAATGATAAATGACAGATCACATAAAATTTAGTAAACAAAAAAATGAGTTGTTGACTCCCTGTAAAAATATATTTTTCTTATTCTTCATTTCCTTTTGTACCTCCTTATATCTTTCTTCTTTTAAGTATTTATTAAAAGTGAAAAAAATAGACCACGTTTATTGTGTGACCTAATTCCTTATATGTATTGTCTTTTGATGATGAAAACTTGTATATAATCCCGTAGAGAGAAGATTGTTGAGCCTGGATTAAAAGAAAAAGACTCATAAAAGCATTACAAAAACCATTAGTCCTGAGGTTTGGCTATCTATTTGGTAATCGAAGCTAAGACATATCCAAACATTGGTCCGATGGAATAAGAATCAGGTACACATTTGAGTGAATCTATGTTATATATGGTTACCATATACCTACACCTTATGCAAAGATTAATAGGTTTTGGATTTATAATTTTCTTCCACTCGTAGATCATCTTTCGTTTTATTAATTGTTCTGACATTAGTAATCATGTTTTGTTAATATTTGTTATATGATTCGATAACTGTTGGGTGAAAAACGAATCTGTAATATGATATCCAAAGTCCTAGAAAAAGTTCAAATTTCATTATGAGTGGCATGAGAAATTTGTAAACCAGTGAGATGTTATCCTAGAAGAAATAAATACGATGTTTCATTGTCCAGGTTAAGGGATTCGATTTTTAGCTCGAAAGAAACAGAGATGGATCAGATAACGAGGGAGAAGAGTGAGGATAAGCAAGTGAAGAAGAAAGCTAAGTTAGAATGGAGAGAGTGGGAATGTGCAAAGCCAATTGGGGAAGTGATTAAACGTACTGGTGGCAAAGAAAAGAAGAAATGTCATTATGAGACATTCGAGTTTCATGGCAAACGATATGGACTGGTGAGTTTTATTTTGTTATAAGATTTTGAGTTAAAAAAAAAAAACAATTTGTGTGATAAGACTATTTTAATGAAACTTTTCTGTTCTATATGTGTAATTCTTGTAATACCCATTTACATTAGGCTTTTTTCTTAATTTTGGTAGGAAGATACAGTGCTTTTGGTTCCGGAAATCTCTAACCAAAACAACTATGTTGCGATCATCAAGGTACTACGAAATATGGAATTGTTTTTCATATATATACTTTTAGGTTATTCAAATCATAATCAACAATTAAATATGATTTTTTTCAATTGTTTGTTGGACAGGATATTTATGTAAAAGAAATAGATGGACTTGTGAAGTTGGAGGTGCAATGGTTTTACCGTCGAGAAGATATTGAAATAAAACAAGTTGGAAAGTGGGAATCTAAAGACTCAGGGGAGATTTTCTTCAGTTTCTATCGTGATGAAGTGTTTGCTGAATCTGTGAAGCACGATTGTCTTGTGTATTTTGTGCCAGATGATAAGCAAATTTCAAATTATACTGAGCATCCCGACTTCATCGTGAAAAAGGTTTATGATAGTATCAACAAGAAGTTGAGGAAGTTTTCTGATAAAGGCTTTAATCTGCATCAAAAGGCTGAGATTAATATTCTCGTGGCAAATACAATTTCGAGGATTGCTTATCTCCTTGACAATAAGGAATTCCAAATGACTAAGATTTCGAGGCGTAAAAGATCAGTTAGGAAAAGATGTGTCTCCAAAACTGAGATAGAGAGTTCTGGAAACAATGCTGATGAGGTCTCTGAGAAGGTAGAATCATTACCATCCAGTGATTTTGATCGTGACAAGAAAATGACTGAGCTTTTGGAAGCACTACTTCAGCACATATGTTGTGCAAGTAAGGAGAAGCAAGCTGGCGATGTTGACTTTATGTCACCAGATAATGTTGTTGTGGTGGTATTTGCTCTTGAGCAAGCTTTATATGATTCTTTTGGAGAAGATATACCAAAGTATAATTATAAGTTGGAGCTTCTGGTTGAGCAACTCAAGGTTAGTTTAACTTAGTTCTTTCTCTCCTTCATTTTTTTTTACAATTGTTTTCATGATTTGTTTTGGCATGCATATGTGTTGACGGAAGTCCTAGGCTTTGGCAGTTATTTCATTCAAAAATATAAAATGTGGTTCTATTGGAAGTTGATCTAACGAATTAAGGATGAGAAAATGTTTTAGAATAAGCTATAAGGTACAATAGAACATCGTACACCGTATAAATATATATGTAATTGTTACAAGGAATTTCTCAATAATTTTTTTTCAAAGAAAAGATATAATCATTGGAAGAAATTATTCATTTATGCATATGTAAAATATTATACAAAAAAATTACTCCCTCCGTTACAGAAAAATGTCATTTGAAAGTTTAATCTTGTGTTTACAAAATGTGTTATTTGGTACTTTATATATGCTTTGTATAACATGAAATAATATGGGTTTTAATCATACATGATATATACACCGTATGTAAGTATAGTTACATAATATTACATGATCCAGCTAAGTTCTATACTAATATTCTTTATAAATACATATTGGAGAACATTACAAATTGTGTACCAACCATTGAAGTTAGCTTCTATTTTCTTTAGTTATTTTACTTTTGTATTTGAATGTTTAATTGTGATATCTTATTGTTTGTTTTGTAGAACTCACCAGTATTAGCTAGAAGACTTCTCAGGGGCGGATTAAAACCTGAACAGGTTATAAAGATGAAATGCTATGAGCTGGAACTGGTAATATACCCAAATTTCTTTTAGTAAATATGGAATGTTACTGTTATAGCAATACCACTGAACCAGAATTTCAATGTTTATTGTTAATTACATCTTATGTGATTTTGACATGTTAAATTGCTGAGATGCGCTTTTTTTATATTTTTCTTTATATTTTTTTTATATATATATATATATAACTTTTGTTGAAACATAGGCTGATTTTGAAGAACTGGAGTAAGATGCTGGATCGGATTCACCTCCAAAAGTGTTGGGCTTAAAGATTTTCTTCTTCTTCTTCTTTTTAATCGGTAGACAGAGTTATTTTATTTTCCCCTACAATATCCTTTCAAGATATGTTGCAGATCATAACTTCTTTTTTCAAGACCTATTATTTTAAAAATTCAAGTATGAAAGTTTAAACAGGTTACATGTGCTGGCATGTATTTTATTGAATTATAGGTACAAATAATTTGTTTTGGGTGCAATTCTCTCATTTAAAAAAAAAAATATATATATATATATATATATATATATATATATATATATAAGTAGTACATGTTAAAACTTTTAATGTTTAGCGTCTTTAAAAAAAATACAAGGATATATAGAACTTAATATAGCATTAATAAACCATGGGTCCAACCACTGAATCAAGGAAATGTCATGCTTAACAGGTTTAATGGACTATAATAATTAAAAGGAACTAAGCCTGACTATAATCAAGTCTTCTTTGCTTATAATGGATCGAATAAATCAAAAAAAGAAAAAAGAAAAGAGAAGGCTCATATTGGGCCTAAAACCAAAAGCCCTTTAGTATAATAATACTCCCGGGGTATTGATAAAAATTTATAGGGTTTTTTTTTTACAAAAGTCTCTCTCTCTCTCTCTCGTCGCCGTTCTTTCTTCCTCTGTGATCAAATCGGCGAGATGGGTCACTCCAATGTCTGGAACTCTCATCCAAAGAAGTACGGCCCTGGATCCCGTACCTGGTAAATTCATCTTCCTCCCTCGCCGATTCGCTTGCTTCTTACATGTATAGAACCAACGCAAGATTTTTGTCTTTATCTGTTGATGAATCTGATCAGATTGGATTAGTTTTGGTTTCAGTTTCCTCTATTGATTCATTGTAGTGAAATAGTATAGCTCAACTGTTAAGTCGCATTTTATGTTTTTGCTCTAATTGTGATTTGAGTTTGTGAGAATTTGAGATTAGCTTTGTCTGTGAGAGAGATTGTTACATTTGGCTTTTTTAACTAGGAGATTAGCTTATGTGTTATGAGATTGTTATATTTGGATTATGTGAGATTAGCTTATGTGTTATATTTGGCATTTGAAAAGATTCTGACTTTGTAATTTTGCAAATGATTGTGTGTGTGTATTTTTGAAGCCGTGTGTGCGGGAACTCCCACGGGCTGATCAGGAAGTATGGATTGAACTGCTGTAGACAGTGCTTCCGCAGCAATGCTAAGGAGATTGGATTCATCAAGGTAGTAGATTCAACTTATGAGAATGTATATACTACTGATTTGCATCTCCTTTCATTAACATGATGATTGTTCATTCTGATTTCGTTTTCTTGTTTTTGCAGTACCGTTAATGAGAGGCGCCTCACTTCTTTGATTGATGCGTATAATAGACAAACATGAATTGCCTTTGAAAGACCCTTTCAAGTTGTTGTTGTTGTTGCATTTATTGTTATTTTCAATTTGTTGCCATTTGTCTCTAATTAAAGCTTTATGTAAAATTTGGAGTAATGATGTTTTAGTTATTCTTGTTTTTTTCTTCTTTCTTTTTTATCAAGTCATATTTTGGTTTTGATTTATATTTTGCATTACTGTGAGATCAGTTTCTGTTTATAAGACTTGTCTAAACATCATAAACTGATAAAAGACACTAATTATGATTAGCCTTAAAATTGCTCTCTTGCTCTCAGTCTGATTCACCAAATTAGAACAGAAAGAAACAACATATTCTAACACATCTTTGCGAGTTGTTTGAAGTTCTTTTTGGTTTTGTTTTGTGTTTTTTTTTTTTTTCCGTATGCTTATTAATCCCTAAGATTGTCATTTGTCAAAACCTTTAATTATCAAGCTTGTGAAGTCAAACGAAGAACTTGACAAAGTCCATGGGATAACTTTATAGTATCCAGCTTTTAGACCTTATTTATCAGGGAGATCATGATAGAGTTCTTAGGTTTTTGGGTAAAAAAAATTAATCAGAATTGAAAAAAAAAAAAAGTAAGATCTCCTCTTATATAAGAGATGGAATCGTGGTCTAAAGGGCGATACGTGTCGCCATTATATTGGTCTAAATAATAATACAAAAGAGAAAAAAAAAAACATTTCGTCGATTTATTTCTTTTTTTCCTCTCTTTCTCTCGGTTGCGATTAATCGACGATTACGATTGATGAATATGGAATCTGAAGCTTGAAGGCTTTGAATCGAATGACCTGGAATCAGAGGAAGGGTATGGATTCGAAGGGACTGGAGAGAAAGAGATAAGTAGCAACGGTGATTTGGAAGCCAATCTCCGAAGAAAGAATCGACTAACAGTTGGAGATTGATGCGGATTGAATATGGAGTCGATTTAATTGGTAGAGAGATTGAATCAATTGGAATCAGAAAGGTATGTTTCTTAGTACAATTGTTTGAATCGGAAATTGTTTTATGATTAGGGTTTTTTTTATTTTGGATCCAAATTGAGGGTTATATGATGTTTGTTGGAAAATTAGGGTTTTTGTTGTGCATGTGTTCCAAATTGATCATTTTATTTGATATTGTTTCACCTTCAGTTTCATTTATCATATAGTAAAGCAACACCTCTGGGTTGATTTTCTGATGATTCTCATTGTATAGTGTGGATTCAGTCTTTTTCTAGATACTAATGTTCAGGTGGTCTCTTTGCAGGCTCCATCTGTGGTCTTCATTGATGAATTAGATGCTGTTGGAAGGGAGCGTGGGTTAATAAAGGGTTCTGGAGGACAAGAAAGGGATGCCACTCTTAATCAGGTTCCAAACATTTTAGATTGTGTAATAGTCTTCTTCGGTTTTTAAGGGATGAAAAATTTATTCGTTTTGTTGTGTGTTACAGCTCCTTGTTTCTTTAGATGGTTTTGAAGGAAGAGGAGAGGTCATTACCATCGCTTCCACAAACAGACCAGACATTCTAGATCCTGCGCTTGTGAGGCCTGGAAGGTTTGACCGCAAATTTTTTATCCCTATACCTGGTCTTATTGGACGGATGGAGATTCTGCAGGTAATGACTTGGTCTTGGTGTATGTGGTTTTGTATTCTTAAACTTGTAAATTTGCAAAGTTCTTCCGCAATGTAGAGTTTGTCCTTCGGTTCAAAGCTATATCTTTGTTTTGGTGTTGCTGTTTTAAGTCCATGCTCGTAAGAAGCCAATGGCTGAAGATTTGGACTATATGGCAGTTGCTAGCATGACAGATGGCATGGTTGGAGCAGAGCTTGCCAATATCGTTGAGATAGCAGCAATTAATATGATGCGTGATGGAAGAACAGAGGTGTGATCAATATTTTTAGTTCGAATTGTATCTGCTTTTACTTTTGGATGGGTTTGGTTTGGAATGTTAGGATAGTGTACCAATGGTAATATGGTGTGAGTGAATTTGATTAAGCTCTTGGACGTTGTGCTAGAGAAGCAGCTTAGGCTAATAATAAGTTGAATTTATTTTTGATACCAGCAAGTAATCGTATATTCTCTGTAACTCTAATGTAGTTAACAACAGATGATTTGCTTCAAGCTGCACAAATATGTATTAATGTTTTATTATGTTTTGTATGTTTGAAAATTAATAAAAATGGAATATTTTTTTAATTTTATAAAATCTTAAATGTTNAAGAGGAGAGGTCATTACCATCGCTTCCACAAACAGACCAGACATTCTAGATCCTGCGCTTGTGAGGCCTGGAAGGTTTGACCGCAAATTTTTTATCCCTATACCTGGTCTTATTGGACGGATGGAGATTCTGCAGGTAATGACTTGGTCTTGGTGTATGTGGTTTTGTATTCTTAAACTTGTAAATTTGCAAAGTTCTTCCGCAATATAGAGTTTGTCCTTCGGTTCAAAGCTATATCTTTGTTTTGGTGTTGCTGTTTTAAGTCCATGCTCGTAAGAAGCCAATGGCTGAAGATTTGGACTATATGGCAGTTGCTAGCATGACAGATGGCATGGTTGGAGCAGAGCTTGCCAATATCGTTGAGATAGCAGCAATTAATATGATGCGTGATGGAAGAACAGAGGTGTGATCAATATTTTTAGTTCGAATTGTATCTGCTTTTACTTTTGGATGGGTTTGGTTTGGAATGTTAGGATAGTGTACCAATGGTAATATGGTGTGAGTGAATTTGATTAAGCTCTTGGACGTTGTGCTAGAGAAGCAGCTTAGGCTAATAATAAGTTGAATTTATTTTTGATACCAGCAAGTAATCGTATATTCTCTGTAACTCTAATGTAGTTAACAACAGATGATTTGCTTCAAGCTGCACAAATATGTATTAATGTTTTATTATGTTTTGTATGTTTGAAAATTAATAAAAATGGAATATTTTTTTAATTTTATAAAATCTTAAATGTTTATACATTTATACCACTTCTATTCTATTTAAAATTTTAAAATTTTTAAAAACAATATTTTCAAAAATAAGAGACCCAAAATAAGAACCTACCAATAAAAAGAAAATTTTATCTAAGAGATCATGGATTCTTATATTCCAAACAGTACACAATTAATTCATAAAAAATTTAAGAACTCCCCTTATATGAACCCCCCAATAATCTTGCTCTTAGCCACCTTGTATCACACAATTTCTTTTAATTTTAATCTATGGTTAGTCAAATCTTAGACAGATTTGCTTGCAAAGATAAGCACTTTTGACTCGTGAAAACTTTGTTGGAACTTTTTTTCTGGTTCTTAATTTAATGAAAAATATTTTCCTAACAAAAAATAATAGTTCTAGAGAGTAGAGATAACAACATATATATTTTTGTTAGGAAAATATTAAACATATATAGGCCACATTACTCCAATTTTCTTTGTTTGGCTGTAGATCTTGGTCTCAAATATATTTTGGGATTCTTCTTTTTTATCGACTATATTATTAACCATAGAACATATTTATATAAGTTTTTTTCCCAAATTAAAGCCTATAAATCTCTGAGCACGGCACTGTATACATCAAGTAAGATTTGTTCAGGGTTTGCTATGTAAGAGAGGATATGGGCCTTGACAGAAAGAATGGAGATACAGCCCAAGCCCAACAAGATAATCTTAACCTAAGTCAACAGAAGAAGACAAAGTCTTCATCGACAATACAACCCTGCAAAAAAGAGGAGCAGAGCGACACAACAACGCACCAGACGGAACAGACCTGCACAACAAAGGATCAGACCTGCAAGTCAGAGGAACGGTAACAAATTCAAAAGCTCATCAATCCCTATCAAGACAGCTGGTAGTTAAAGATAAGGTTTTCCCCCAAAAGTCTAGATTGTTCTATAACTCTTGTATATAAATAGTGTTGTAAAACTCTACAAAAGATTTAATGAGAAAAGTATATTCAGAACAAATACACCCTTAGTTTCTCTGTTCGTTCATGGTATCAGAGCCATTTTAAGCTCTCACAGGCATTTCAATGGCAACCACATACCCCTTTCCCGACAACGTCCATGTCTCGAGCTCAGTCACGCTCAAACTCAACGACAACAACTATCTACTATGGAAGACACAGTTCGAGTCTCTACTGTCCTGTCAGAAACTCATCGGGTTCGTCAATGGAGCTGTCTTGGTCCCAGCTCAGACCCAACGTGTTACAAACGGTGATGTCACCACCGAAGTCCCCAATCCTCAGTATGAGGCTTGGTTCTGTACGGACCAACTAGTCCGGTCTTGGCTGTTTGGAACCCTCTCCGAAGAGGTTCTTGGTCATGTTCACAGCCTCGAAACCTCTCGTCAAATCTGGGTCTCGCTTGCTGAAAATTTCAACAAAAGCAGCGTGGCAAGAGAATTTTCTCTCCGTCGCAACCTGCAACTTTTTACCAAGAAAGGAAAAACTTTCTCTACTTACTGCAGAGAATTCAAAACCATTTGTGACTCTCTCAGCTCCATTGGGAAGCCTGTAGACGAATCTATGAAGATCTTTGGTTTCCTCAATGGGCTCGGAAGGGAATATGACCCCATTGCTACGGTCATCCAGAGCTCATGGAGCAAACTACCAGCTCCTACCTTCAACGACGTAATCTCAGAAGTTCAAGGATTCGACTGCAAACTACAGTCATATGAGGATACAGACACTGTCACCCCTCACCTTGCCCTCATGACAGAGAAGACGAATCCGTGTGCCCCTCAGTTTGCTCCACATCACAAAAGCCGTGGTGGTCGCTTTGGTCAGAACAGAGGCAGAGGAGGCTATACAATAAGAGGTCGTGGATTTACTCAACACCAGTCCTCCTCTCAAGTTCAAGGAGAGCGACCTGTCTGCCAAATCTGTGGTCGCATTGGTCACACTGCCCTCAAATACTACAACAGATTTGACAACAATTACCAAAGTGATTTCCCAACACAAGCTTTTGCCTCTCTCCGGGTCTCTGAGGAAAATGGTCGAGAGTGGCATCCAGACTCCGCTGCAACAGCCCACATAACATCCTCTACCTCTGGTCTTCAAGGTGTCACCAGTTACGAAGGCAATGATACGGTAATGGTTGGGGATGGAGCCTACCTTCCCATAACACATGTTAGTTCCACCACCATATCTTCCTCCAAAGGTACTATTCCCATTAATGAAGTGTTAGTATGTCCTGACATAAAGAAATCTCTGCTTTCTGTCTCCAAGTTATGCGATGATTATCCCTATGGTGTTTTCCTTGATTCTAATAATCTATACATCATCGATTTAAACACTCAGAAGGTGGTGTTCAAGGGTCCTCGTAAAGAAGGACTCTATGTGCTGCAGAATCAAGAGATTGTGGCTTGTTATTCAAATCGACAATGTGCAGCAAGCTTAGAAACATGGCATCATCGTCTAGGACACTCAAACTCAAGATCTCTGCAGCATCTTCAAGCCTGCAAGGAAATTCAAATTAATAAGAACAGAACATCTCCCATTTGTGAGCCTTGCCAGATGGGAAAGAGCACCAAGCTTCAGTTTTTTTCTTCTACTTCTCGCAGTTTAAAACCTTTAGATAGGATCCACTGTGATCTTTGGGAACCCTCACCGGTTGTGTCAAACCAAGGGTTCAAATATTATGTGGTATTTGTTGATGATTATTCAAGATTCTCATGGTTCTATCCATTACATTTAAAGTCAGATTTCTACTCAGTGTTTATTGCATTTCAAAAGCTGGTTGAGAATCATTTGAATGCAAAAATACGAATCTTTCAAAGTGATGGGGGTGGAGAGTTTACAAGTAATAATTTCATGAAGCATCTTCAAGAGCATGGGATTCATCATCAAATCTCATGTCCCTATACCCCACAACAAAACGGTCTTGCAGAGAGGAAGCATCGACATTTGGTAGAGCTCGGCCTGTCTATGCTATTTCATAGTCACACACCTTTGAAATATTGGGTAGAAGCATTTTTTACGGCCAACTACATCATCAACATCCTACCTTCCTCGGTACTAAATGATGTCAGTCCTTATGCAATGCTTCATCAAGACAAAGTTGACTATTCCTTCCTCCGATTCTTCGGTTCTGCTTGCTATCCATGTCTGAGGCCTCTATCTTAGAACAAATTTGATCCGAGATCACTGCAATGTGTGTTTCTTGGTTATCATAGCCAATATAAAGGCTATCGTTGCCTATATCCTCCCACCGGTAAAGTTTATATATCCAGGCATGTCATATTTGATGAGGGCCACTTTGCATTTAAAGAAAAGTTTCAGCAGCTCTCTCCACCGTATACAACACCCCTTCTCCAGGCTTGGCAACAAATGTACACACACTCCTCCCCGGTGCCTTCACACAGTCTGCAATCGTCCTCCATGCCACCGGGAGATTCTACCACTCCACCGATTCCCAATCCTGTCACGACAATGTCACAAATCGATCCAGAAGAAGAAGTGCTGAACCATGATCATAACCTTGATGAAGATTCCACTGTAGAAACAGAGTCGCCATCTCCCCATTCCTCTGACATAAATACAGAGACAGACTCTGTAATCACTACACATGGTGATCCTCCTCCATGTACAATCACCGTACCAGAGATCACAAACAATCTTCATCCCATGACAACCAGATCCAAGGATGGGATTCAAAAACCGAACAAACGTTATGCTCTTCTTGCCTCCAAACACACTGCAGCTGAACCGAAAAATATTACCATGGCCATGAAGCATCCGGGTTGGAACAATGCAGTCATGGAGGAGATAAACCGAATTCATATGTTGAGAACCTGGTCTCTTACCGAACCAACTGCAGACATGAATATCTTGTCCTCCAAGTGGGTTTTCACAACGAAGCTCAAACCTGATGGCACAGTTGACAAGTTAAAAGCTCGTCTTGTCGCCAAGGGCTTTGATCAAGAAGAGGGAGTGGACTATCTTGAAACCTTTAGTCCTGTTGTAAGGACTGCAACAATACGTTTAGTTCTTGATACGGCAGTTGCTCATTCTTGGCCTATCAAGCAACTTGACGTATCGACTGCATTTCTACACGGTGAATTGCAGGAACCAGTGTTCATGTATCAGCCTTCGGGTTTTGTCGATCCAGACAAACCAAATCACGTATGTCGTCTCACTAAAGCCCTTTATGGCTTAAAACAGGCTCCGAGGGCATGGTTCGATACATTCAGCAACTTCTTGCTCGACTTTGGCTTTGAATGCAGCACATCAGACCCCTCTTTGTTTGTGTGCAATCAACACCAGAAGACCTTGGTGCTCCTGCTATACGTCGATGACATACTCCTCACCGGGAATGATCCATCTCTGCTTGACCAACTCCTCACTGCTCTTAGCACTCGTTTTTCAATGAAGGATCTTGGTCCACCTAGCTATTTTCTTGGCATACAGTTTCAGAATCTATCAGATGGCCTGCTTCTGCAGCAAACAGGTTATGCCTCAAAAATTCTGTTTCAAGCTGGCATGTCGGATTGTAATCCCATGCCCACTCCACTTCCACAACAGCTGGAGAACCTCGACAGTACGCCATTTGCTGAACCAACCTACTTCAGGAGTCTAGCAGGCAAACTGCAATATTTGACAATTACTCGACCGGATCTTCAATATGCAGTAAATTTTATATGCCAAAGGATGCATAGTCCTACTAACTCTGACTTCAGTCTACTCAAGCGGATTCTCAGGTATGTGAAAGGAACCATCAACATGGGTCTTCCAATCCGACGACAAAATAATCCGGTCCTCTCTGCATTCTGTGATAGTGACTATGCTGGCTGCAAGGATACACGGCGATCCACATCGGGATTTTGCATCTTGCTTGGCTCAACTTTAATTTCGTGGTCTGCAAAACGTCAGAAAACTGTCTCCAACTCCTCCACTGAGTCAGAGTATCGAGCTTTATCTGTGGTAGCTTGGGAACTCATGTGGATTTCCTCCCTCCTACGTGATATTGGCGTTTCTCAGTATCAACCCACCCGAGTCTTCTGTGACAACCTGTCTGCGGTCTACCTCTCTGCCAACCCGGCTTTACACAATCGCACTAAACACTTTGACAAGGATTTTCACTTTATCGGGAAAGAGTAGCTCTTGGTCTCATTGAAACGCACCATATCCCGGTGACCCTGCAACTCGCAGACATCTTCACAAAACCTCTCCCACGCCCTTCGTTCTTTGATCTTTGTGGCAAACTCGGCGTGTCTGCATCTAGCGTCTCACCCACGCCAAGTTTGAGGGAGGGTGTAAGAGAGGATATGGGCCTTGACAGAAAGAATGGAGATACAGCCCAAGCCCAACAAGATAATCTCAACCTAAGTCAACAGAAGAAGACAAAGTCTTCGTCGACAATACAACCCTGCAAAACAGAGGAGCAGAGCGACACAACAACGCACCAGACGGAACAGACCTGCACAACAAAGGATCAGACCTGCAAGTCAGAGGAACGGTAACAAATTCAAAAGCTCATCAATCTCTATCAAGACAGCTGGTAATTAAAGATAAGGTTGTCCCCCAAAAGTCTAGAGTTCTATAACTCTTGTATATAAATAGTGTTGTAAAACTCCACAAAAGATTTAATGAGAAAAGTATATTCAGAACAAATACACCCTTAGTTTCTCTGTTCGTTCATGCTACATACCGAGAGAACTAGAGTTTTAAGGCTTGGAGAACGGCAGAACGCTCTAGTAGAAGTGGTAGAAGCTCTTTCCAATCTCGCTTTTTTTACCCGAGAACACTACTAAATCACCGAGGTTATTGAGCACTAGTAATCCACCATTGCAAACATAACAAAATCGCCAGAAACATACACACACAAAGAAAGAATGTTTTACTGTTTCTAACCAAAAGATGACAGGAGATCATAAACTGAAACTGACCTCGACATCAGAAGAAGTCAAGATAAGGGTCTTGACGTTGCGTATCCCACTGATGAGATCCGTCACATCCTCATATCTCTACTCCTTGTGGTTTAGCTTTGGAAATCAAAATTACAATGCAGATGGCCTTGTGGAGCATAATTAGAGCAGTGAAGGTCGTTCGGTGTATCGAGCGAAATAGTACTAAAATGACTGTCACAATCACAGTTATAGGTAACTGAGAGTTCCTTAATGATTTTGTTGGATATGACAAATGACCATGGCGATTTTGGACAATATTTTTGATGTATGGTTAGGTAATATATGAGGAGTAATTTAAATTGAAAAAAAAAAATAGAAGAAGAAGATTAAAAAACACATTAAAAGTTTCTAATTTCGTGGTAAAAGTTAGGCCAATTGTTCACGGCATCAATGACCTCTAAAATTTCGACACAATATATTTCAAAACGAATAGCACATTCCATATCGCCCAAGTTAGGGCATCTATTTCTGCATGGAGTGGAAATAGGAGACGAGAATCCATTCAACTTGATGACGATCCACCCAACACAAACCCAAGACCTTTGATTTGATAATCTACCGATCAAATCATGAGCGGATTGGCACTGGCGCAGAACATATATAAAATTATCATTTAATTTTTCACATATAACATAACGATAACATAAACAAAAGATTATTTATGAATGATGTTTCTCAATTGATAATGTTATTCGTTAATGTGTTGATATGGATTCTAAGTTATATCGTGCCAATTATGTGTTCTAATAATAATAATATTTGATGACACGTTAGAGCACGCGAATACGAGGAAATGCTATCCAACCTCTCGCTCTCCACTTCTAGCTCGGGTTGTTTTATATATTTCCACTTCTCTCAACGACCAAAAGTTTCCATTCTATAAATACTTTTGACTTAACAGTTCCAGAAATATCAAGTGAAACACAAAAGAAAAAAACAAGAAAGAGAAAAGCAGAAGAGCAATGGCTATAAGTTTTATAAACCTAGCTCTTTTGACCCTCTTGGTGTTAATAATTTCATTGTCTTTCGGCGGCATAACAGCAACAAAATCACAGCGGAATGAAGCAGAGATGTTCGAGCAATGGCTTGTGGGGAATGGGAAGAACTATAACGGTCTTGGAGAGAAGGAGAGACGGTTCATGGTCTTCAAAGACAACTTGGAGCTCATCGAAAAACACAATTCGGTTCCGAACCTGACTTACGAACTTGGGTTAAACCAGTTTGCGGATCTGACAGATGATGAGTTTCAAGATATTTACTTGGGGGGCAAGACAAAAAAGACAAGCCTATCGTTGGACTGGGAATGGGATACAACCAATAGATATCGGTACGAGGAAGGAGATAGTTTGCCTGATGAAGTCGATTGGAGGGAGAGAGGAGCAGTTGTTGAACGAGTCAAAAATCAATATCAATTTAGCAACTGTGGTATATTTTCATTTTTCTTACAATTATTTGATATCCGATTGCGATTGCTGTTGACATTGGCGGCTGATAAATATACAGGAGGTTGTTGGGCGTTTTCGGCAGCAGGAGCAGTGGAAAGTATAAACCAGATCACAACTGGTGAGTTGATATCTTTGTCGGAACAACAACTCATCGACTGCGCCACAGACGCCAATGACCGATGTGATGGAGGTGACGCAGCATACGCTTTTATGTTCATTAAGGAAAAAGGTGGTATAGTAACAGATGAAGATTACCCTTATTCTGGCATAAACAATGCCACGTGCAAGGCCATTGAGGTATGTAAAACCAAATATAAATGTTCATCTTTTTTTTTTTTTTTTTTTTNTGTTGGTATAGGTTTTATTATGGTCACTTATATGTGTTCTTTCATCATGCATGCAGATGATTACCACTCGTAAAGTTACCATTGATAGTTATGAGGGTGTTCCTATACATGATGAGATGTCTTTGAAGAAAGCTGTTGCTAATCAACCTATAGCTGTTGGAATTGACGCTAGAAACATGCATCGCTACACACATGTAATCCTAATCGACACTACCACCAAAATTAAACGTTTTTGTTTTAATTAAATTGACGCTAAACATGCATCGCTACACAAGGTTGTTGATGAAATTTTGTTTTTGTTTTTGTTTTTTGTCTTGTGAATTCTTCCTCAGGGTGTGTTTGCAGGACCTTGTGATACGACGTTGATAAACCACAATGTGCTAGTCGTGGGGTATGGAACAAACTCAACAACTGGTCAAGACTACTGGCTTATACGTAACTCATTCGGATCAACTTGGGGAGAAAACGGATACTTTAAGCTCCTACGTAGTAACATCCAAAATTCAATGGGGATATGTGGAATCACACTAACGCCTGTATACCCAGTCAAGTCGAACTCGTCATTTAATTTGCTGTCTCCCAGTGTGTTCAGATTGGTTTTTTTATTTGTTTTTCAGTTAATTGGTTTGGCCTTATTGGTTTGATATAGTTTTATCGAAAGCCCACAAAAAGGTTCATCGAGATCCCTTCTTTTCTTTTATTTCTATTTTCCACTTCCACAAATAATGAAACTTGGTCTTCTTATTTGTTAATTAGGTTCCACTTTCCACTTTCCATCGTACTTTCTATTTGCTTTAATCTTTATAATTATATCATCAAATAATATTTCTACAAAATCAAACTTTTAGAAAGGGATTTTGGCCAGAAATGCCAGTTTTTCCCAAAAACTTGTCTAAAATGCCACTTTTGTTTTCTCTTCTGAAAAATGCCATTTCCGCACATAAGGAAAAGATGTAATAAGACTAAATTAGCCCTATCATATTATCTGAGAAATGTACACAGGGAGAATTCAAAGAGAAAGAAAAATTTGAAGGGCTTGTCGACATTAATGAGATGGGACTGGCATTAAAGGCAGCGGCGTCGCAACCTATAGTTGTTTATGGGGTAAAAAAAATTAATTAATTGTAGTTAATAAAGAAAAAGGTTAGAGATAATGCTATTTTGTGTCCACAATTAATTATGGAGTAAATTATGGTCGGAGAAGGGGAAGTATATCTTCACATTTAATATGGTTTCAGACAATGAAACATGTATTTTCACATTTATTTTGGTCTGTTGCTAGAGAATGTTGTTGGTGGGAGAGAATGTTGTTGTGAGAATTAAATGTGTTGAATGTTGATGCAGATGGACGGGAGAGTGTGTCTGCTTATGGGTGAGTGGCCATGTTCAGACATGGGGGTGTGGAAGTTTGTTGTCCGTCGCGGGCAAATGGCCAGATTTTTGTCTATCGGCAGATAGACAACGTTTGCAGGGGTGATGGAGAAGATAGTAGAGCTGTTGAGGGTAAAACCTGAGGAAAGCAATATAGAGCTAAGCTTCTGGCACCCAGGAGAAACAATTGCCTTCACAAAAGGTAAGATGCCCCCTGTTTCAGTTGGAAGTGAAGTTGAGTTTGAGCAGTTTAAATCAAAGAATGAAGAGGGTGGGGGCTGTATTTGTAATCAACAAAAATAAGGTGATATCAGTAGAAGAAGGACAAAGCATGTTGTCTATCGGAAAAGAGAACAATGTGGGTAATGATGATGAAGATGGACATCTCGAATTGTCAGTAGAAGAAGAACAAAACATGTTGTCTATCGGGAAAGAGAACAATGTGGGTAATGATGATAAAGATGGACATCTCGAATTGTCGATAATGTATGGACAAAAATCTGGGCAGAACATGGTGTCTGCAGTAGCTGAAGATAATATGTCCGTCGATGGTAGACAAAACTTTGAAGCGAAGAAGTTGTCATAAATAAGCAAGCATGCATTGCCTAAATTTAATTCAATTCTTGTATCAAGAGTAATGTTGTATGTAATCCATAACTGAAGGCTGAAACACATGGTTTCATACAAAAAAAAATTACAAAAAGATCGTGTATTTTGAAAGGTAAGCAAGATTCCTAATCACTGGCTTTCAACCTGGAGAAACATAAATAATACGGACGACCAGATGAATGCTGTCACAATATATGTCTACAGATCATTTATGTTTGTATGAGGATGCATCGGATAACAACCCATGCTCAGCAATAGATGCTGAAGGTTGTATGGAATCAACGACAATTAACCTAAATACTGTTTGATAGACAATGGTGGATAGACATATACATTGAATTCGGACTGTGGTCCATCAATGGAGCACCGATACCAGAAGGGGCTGCTTCGTTGGGGGAATTGCAATAAGAAGATGGCTAAATATTAGCAGCCTCAACGACCTCGCACGACCTGCAATGGGGAGAATGATGTATGGTCTTAGTTATGAACCCAAATACGCTTTGATAGACAAATGATTGGGTGGACATATACATTGATGGCGGATCCTGGTCCATCATTAAATGCAGGATTGATAGACAAATGTTTGGGTAGACATGTACATTGAATGCAAAAGAAAAATGATTGGAATAATTACCTTCCTTGTTGGTTCGTGTCCTCCGAGTAGGGCAGATTCGTAGATGAGTCTTCATCAGGCCTGTAATGGGGAGGAACAGGATTACCAGTGCCAGCATCTTCATCACACCTGTCGGGACAAGAATTGAGGAGTCATTCACAGACTCAGCATCCGTTACACATTTCTTTAAAAGTTGGAAGGAGACACAATATAGATGGACAACAACTGGTAGACTAAATTGATGGAGACAAAATGTGTCCACCAACATAGTCTACCTAAAGCTTAAGAAGTTAAACAGTCTAGATGGAAAAAAAAGCAGCCTTACGCAATAAAGTCTACCTAAAACTTGACAAGCAAATCATGTCTATCAAAGAGGTATTCAACGTAACGAACAACAAAAAAAACAAAACACAGAGGAAGAGGAGACACAATATAGATGGAGAACAACTGGTAGACTAACTTGGTGGACACAAAATATATAACCGACACAATATAGATGGACAACAACTGGTAGACTAACTTGGTGGAGACAAAATGTGTCCACCAACATAGTCTACCTAAAGCTTAAGAAGTNGCAATAGATGCTGAAGGTTGTATGGAATCAACGACAATTAACCTAAATACTGTTTGATAGACAATGGTGGATAGACATATACATTGAATTCGGACTGTGGTCCATCAATGGAGCACCGATACCAGAAGGGGCTGCTTCGTTGGGGGAATTGCAATAAGAAGATGGCTAAATATTAGCAGCCTCAACGACCTCGCACGACCTGCAATGGGGAGAATGATGTATGGTCTTAGTTATGAACCCAAATACGCTTTGATAGACAAATGATTGGGTGGACATATACATTGATGGCGGATCCTGGTCCATCATTAAATGCAGGATTGATAGACAAATGTTTGGGTAGACATGTACATTGAATGCAAAAGAAAAATGATTGGAATAATTACCTTCCTTGTTGGTTCGTGTCCTCCGAGTAGGGCAGATTCGTAGATGAGTCTTCATCAGGCCTGTAATGGGGAGGAACAGGATTACCAGTGCCAGCATCTTCATCACACCTGTCGGGACAAGAATTGAGGAGTCATTCACAGACTCAGCATCCGTTACACATTTCTTTAAAAGTTGGAAGGAGACACAATATAGATGGACAACAACTGGTAGACTAAATTGATGGAGACAAAATGTGTCCACCAACATAGTCTACCTAAAGCTTAAGAAGTTAAACAGTCTAGATGGAAAAAAAAGCAGCCTTACGCAATAAAGTCTACCTAAAACTTGACAAGCAAATCATGTCTATCAAAGAGGTATTCAACGTAACGAACAACAAAAAAAACAAAACACAGAGGAAGAGGAGACACAATATAGATGGAGAACAACTGGTAGACTAACTTGGTGGACACAAAATATATAACCGACACAATATAGATGGACAACAACTGGTAGACTAACTTGGTGGAGACAAAATGTGTCCACCAACATAGTCTACCTAAAGCTTAAGAAGTTAAACAGTCTAGATGGACAAAAAAACAGCCTTACGCAATAAAGTCTACCTAAAACTTCACAAGCAAATCATGTCTATCAAAGCGGTATACAACATAACGAACAACAAAAACAACAAAACACAGAGGAAGAGGAGACACAATATAGATGGAGAACAACTGGTAGACTAACTTGGTGGACACAAAATCTATAACCAATATAGTCTACCTAAATCTTAAGAATTTAAACAGACTAGATGGACAAAAAAACATCCTTATGCAATAAAGTCTACATAAAACTTCACAGGCAATTCATGTCTATCAAAGCGGTTTAAAACGTAACGAACAACAAAAAAAACAAAACACAGAGGAAGAGGAGGGTGGTTGCCCAACAGAGTTACCTGCGTCCGGTGGTGTCGGTAAGATCTTCCTCACTAATTCCGGCATCAGGTATCTGGAATGGACCACTGAAACGATTGAAAGTAAGGTCAAAACTCACAGCAACACAAAATAACTAGAATTTAGGGCAATTAAGTACAAAATCATACCAATCGTCGGGGTCCTTAACTTTGGCACGAGTTTCTGGGGCTTCCGCTGTCGCGGTCGCCGGAGCGAAAGGTGGAGGATTGGCCCGTAGTTGGGTCTGAAAGATGAAATTCATCCGTTTGAGATTATAATACTTCAGCGGCTCACAGAATAGTATGGCCACCGTCAAAAAATGAGAGAAGGTTAAAAGTCGCAGCAGTGTTCTCTCTTTTATTTGATGAGAAGCAAAATAAAATGATTTTTGAGAAGAGAACAAACAGTAACTAAGAAAGAGAGAACATTGGTTCAATGAATCGCCGAAGGGCTGCATTCCCCGATGCAGTAATTAACTGGTCTTACAACTTTAAGTCACTTCAATAAAAATTGTTTTTATTTTTAATTTTTTCTCCCTAGCCTGACGCTTCAATCACGAGCTCCCTCAATTGAGGGCAAAAGGGTCTTTTTCGATCACTATATGGCAGGCGGGAGAACGAGTTATGTAAAATGGCATAGGCAAGAAAGTTATCTACTGTTCATGGCATAGTTAACACTTTTCTCTTTTAGAAATTGTCACGTGGTTTCCCAAATTTTTTTTTGATTTGTGTCATTTTTTTTTTCAGTTTCAACGATAATATTAATTAATTTTATTTAATTAAGTTTAATTGATGACATGATTTTGTTTTCAGTTATCCGTTAATGTGATTATCGTGTTTTCTCTTTCGGTGAAATTTCCATATTTAATATACTATAGATTATTGTAGGAAAATATTTGGGTTCACCTCTATGAGTGAATCCTTTTATTCACCTCCCCTTTCATAAATCAATGAAAAAATACCATATAATATTATATTTAAAAAATAAATCAAAATTGAAATCAGAAACCAAAATAAATTAAGAAAACAAAATTTATACTTTTTATTAAATGGTTCAAATATTGGTTTGAATTTTTATAAGAAGATTATAATCTTAATTTTTAAATAATCGAAATTATATGTTAGTTTGAGATTTTTTTTTTTTTTGTCAACCAAACATAAAATTAGAAAATAACTCCACGATTGGTTGCCCAAACCGGAGGAAAAGAGTTTACAAAAGATATTTCTGAAACTAAAGATCTCGAGGAACGAGCAAGACAGTCGGCCCTTACATTTGACATACGCTGGATCATGGTCAAAGTGAAGGCGGGGAGAGAAGATCTGAAGTGGCTGAAATCATCTAGAAGATTGGAGAAACCGGGCCACTCATCTGGATCCTGCACCATCACCACTAACTCCGCACAATCCGTCTCATAAGCTTGGCAGATAATACCAGCATTCTGTAGAGACTCCATCGCCCAAATCAGTGCTTGTAACTCCGAATGAAGGGGTGAAAGGCTTCGTCTAACGCAACGTGCTCCCAAAAGTAATGTCGAGTCCTCACCATTGCAATACCACCAACCCAACCCCATAAAACAATCCGACCCCTTCCAACATCCATCAATCTGACAACGGGAAGAGGGTGGCGTGATATCTGAAGGGTCCGGAGGATCCTTGACTCTCATGGAGATGGCTTTAGCCTCCTCCCATAGTAATTTATCATTAGTAGCCTGATCAATAACATCAATTGGCTCAGCCTCCGATCCCTCAAAAACTTTTTTATTCCTAGCCTTCCAAATTGACCATAAAATCCAAGGTAGGCGATAACAAATGCCCGAAACTCCCGTATGAGAAGACGTCCACCAGAAAATAAAATCTAAATTCGAATACACTGATCCATAGGGGAATCCATCAGGAAGTAGCAATACCGAGACAACTCCCAAATCCTATGCGAGTGAGGACACTCAAAGAGAGCATGATTAAAAGTCTCAACCACAGAATCTCATCACTTGCAGATGGTATCGCACCGCACACCCTGATGAGCAATCCTTTCCAACACTGGCAGAGAACCGGAAGCAATCTGCTAGAAGAAATTTTGAACCGTTGGGGAAACTTCAAGTTTCCAGGCTTGTGCTCAAAGGGCCATACACGATGGTCCATACTCAACTTCCTTTATTAAATATCGTGCAAGCCGATAACCCGATTTGAGCGAATATTTCCCGGATTTTGTGTAATGCCAAATTAACATATCCGGTTTAAAGGACTTGCTGACCTTCATACTCAAAATATCGGAATTTCCTCCGGATCCATGAACTCCTCGAGAATAGGCAAATGCAATTCCTTAGTGATTGGGTTAATTAAATGATTAACCATTAAATTAGGGTGTAACACCTTCCCACGAACAGAAGCTGGCCTTGGTGGGTTATCCGGTATCCAAGGGTCTCTCCATACAGAAGTATTACAGCCAGAGCCTATCACCACTCTTGCCCCATGTTCCACCAAACCTTTTGTTGAGTAAATACTCTGCCAAGCAAAAGAGGGGGAGTAAGGTTTTTTGGCCATTAGGGGATGTTTATTCCTAAAATATCAACCTCGCATTACCCTAGCCATTACGGACGTTGGGTAGTGAATTAATCGCCAATACTGTTTAGCAAGCATCGCATCATTAAACTGCTCTAGAGCACAGAAGCCCAACCCTCCGTCACATTTATCCTTACACAATTTGTCCCAAGCTACCCAATGTAGTCCCTTTGCTTTATCATTAGACTTCCACCAGAACCATGCAATAGCACTTGTTAACTTAGAAGTCAGCTCCTGCGGCAGTTTATAGCATGACATAACATGGGTTGGGAGGGCCAATGCGACTAATTTAATCATAACTTCCTTGTCCCCTTTCGTTAAATATTTCGCAGACCAACCATTCACACGATCTTCACGACGATCATTAACATAGCTGAAAACCTTAGTTCTCGAGCCCTGTAGATCCTCAGGAATACCCAAATAAGAACCCATACTGCCTTCCATAGAAATACCAATAACAGAGTTTAACTAAATTCTAATATCAGGCGGAACACTCTTGCCAAACATGATGGAAGACTTTGCTAGATTAACCTCTTGCCCTGAAGCTCTACCATAATTGCCTATTATCTCCATAACAGTTTGACTTTCCGTCACCTCGGCTTTACAGAAGAACCGGCTATCATCCGCAAACAGCAAATGCGAAATGGTGGGACAGTCCCGAGCCAGAGTGATACCCGTAATCTTATTCTCCTGTTCAGCCTTTTTAATATTGGCGATCAACATCTCTGTGCAAAGTATAAACAAATACGGGGAAAGAGGGTCCCCCTGGCGCAAACCCCTCTTTGGTAAAACAGAACCATGAGGTTGACCATTAAGAAGGACTCTATACGAGACAGAGGAGACACACCACATAATCCAAGAAATCCATTTTTTTATCAAAACCCAGCCGAACCATGACCGCTTCCAAAAAATCCCATTCAACACGGTCATATGCTTTACTCATATCCGTTTTAAAAAATAGAAAATATGATCTGCACCGTTGATTAGTATTTAACCCATGAAACATTTCCTGGGCAACTAGAATATTATATGTTATTAATCGACCAGAGACAAACGCCGATTGGGTTTCTGAGACAAGAGACGGCAAAAACCTTTTCAACCGAAAACACAGGACTTTAGAAATAATCTTGTAACTCACATTACAAAGACTAATCGGCTGAAACTCCGCCATTCGCTGAGGTCTCTCATTCTTTGGAATAAGACAAATATTTGTCTCATTTAAGCGTGGATCAAAACAACCCATGCAATAAAACTCTTTAACCAGAGCTACCAAATCCTCTTTTAGTGAGGACCAAAACCGTTGAGAAAACAGAGCCGTCATACCATCAGGTCCTGGTGTCTTCTCTGGATGCATGGCGAACAGAGCTTTCCGAACTTCCGATTCAGAAATATCTCAGGATATTCATCATATTTGTAATGATGGGAGCAATCTCCTGAATCATCTCGGAAATACCCTTCACATCCGATCTCGTGAAAAGAGCCTCAAATACTTTGAAGCAATATTCTCCATACCCGAGGTGGATTCCTCCCAAATGTTATCAGGACCGAATAAACCATCAATCCTATTTCTCACCCTCCGCTGCTTGGTAGAAGCATGGAAAAATTTTGTATTCTTATCACCAACTTGTAACTAGAATTTCCTACTTTCCTGCTGCCAATACAATTCCTCATCACGATAAGCCTCTTTTAATTTACTCTCAATACTTCGTATTTCCGCCTGAGAAATCGTCTCATCCATTTTTGCCTCCTGCAGAGCCGCCTTCAGGGAAGAAATAAGTGAGGGCCCGGTAGAAATATTATTTTTACGCCACCAAGAAATTGAATTCCGACAATTCTTTAATTTATCCACAAAGACCGGTGTTCGGAAATTGTTTGTACGATTCCACCCTGACTCGACCGCCCCTATTAATCCATCCTTCCCTAACCAACGTTTATCAAACCAAAACTGCCTATTTCGTCGGAAAACTGATTTTAGACACGTAGCCAAAATTGGAGAGTGATCAGAGCCAATCATCTCCAAATAATCAACCTGTGAACGTGGGAAAATGGAGTGCCAATCCTCATTACCTAACGCGCGATCTAAACGACAACGAACCACCTGATTATTACAGCGATTCCCTCTCCAGGATAACTGTTCTCCATAACAAGGGAGTTCTAACATGCCACAATGCCAAAACATTGATTGAAAGGGCACAAAGGAAGATGTTGGTTGCAAAGCACCACCCGTTTTCTCATGATTCCCCACAAGTTCGTAAAAGTCGCCGATCATTAACCAGGGATCAATACGAAAAGAACCAATATCCACTAATTTGTCCCATACTTTCTGTCTATGTTGGGGAACAAGATCACCATACACAAAAGATAGAAAAATCATTTGTTGCCCAAAAAATACTTGAGTGTCAATAATGTGGTCACTCTCATAAAGAATCGAAAGTTTTAATTCATCCTTATAAAATAAAGCTAAACCACCACTAGACCCACGAGGATCAACGGTATACAATTTATTATAACAAAACTTATTTTGAAATTTCTGTAAATAAGAAAAACATTTTTTTGTTTCTGATAAAAATAAGATGTTTGGTCGATGCTTCTTCCATAAATCTCCCAAATACTCCTCTGTCAGGTCAGCCTTTATGTCTTGACAGTTCCAACTTAGAACCTTCACATTTGAGCCGGTGGTTTCGGGAGACCCACCGTCCCTTTCTTGACTTGGCGTCCACCTCCTGATGGTTTACCACTCATTGTGTTGTTCCCCTGTTTCCCCACCACCTTGTGTTTATTTCCTTCACCTGTAGATTTAGACAGAGCTTTAGCAAGTAAACGTTTCCTAGGAGAAGCCAAATGCAATGCAACTCTCTTAGATCTACTAACACCTTTTGTAGCATAAACCTCTTTTTCCCTAAATTTACATCACCCAAAGCATTACTAACAGCTCCCAAAACCAAATCAAATGGGGGGAAGGAGAAGTACCTTGTATAGTATCATCCGCAACACCTTGATTCACTAGAATATCTTCCCCCTTACCTGTCTAAGAATCCACTTTCACCATGGGATCACCATCCGGATATTCCCCCACCTCAAGCAGATCATCTGTTTCTTCATTAAAGTCTGAAACCACCAAAGCTTTACCATCCCCTGCCTGATGAGAACCCCCATATCCATATCTATTGTAGAACCACTCAACGTTGCAGCCTCCGTAACCACAGAGTCAATATCCTGGTCCCTCCTCTCACTACTAGTGTTCTTAGCCTTATACAACGGCTTAGGCCACACCGGACCACCACCCTTTCTATTAAGATGAAAGGCAGCACCATGACCACGAAACTCCCCACCAACAGACTGAAACCCTCTCTTACCCTCGGATTCACTAGTCTCCGCACCAAATTGCCTCCTTTGATCCCACACCGGAGCCTGATGTTTCTCCTACCGGTGAGAACTGTAGCCACCAAAATCACCGGCCCCAATACCCGACTCCTGCTTGTGAAAGTCAAGAGCTCTTTTCGCAAACTTCCTCGGCCTCTCCCAGCCACCATCACTATGAGAAGTCCCTTGTTTAGCCATAAGTTATTGATGCTAACCTCCCTTCTTATCATGTTGATTATCCCCAACATGATCACCCATCACCTTTTGTAACTCTGGACAAACCCTCTCCTCATGTGTTAGGCGAGAACAATGATCACAATAGCCTGAAAGTTTCTCATAATCCAGAGAAACGACAATCTCATCTCCAGTATTAAAAGGCACAACCAACTGAAATGAGAGAGGATTGAAACCGTTAACCATTACGCAGATGCTCCCAGACTCCTCATCAATCTCACGGAGAATACCAATCTTCTTGCCAATAGCTTGTAAAGTAGCCATCTCCCATAGATGAATAGGAATCCCAGAAACCTTCACTCAGAAATTGATAGCCGAGGGATAAGTGGAAGAGATAATTGGCTCCCACTTAACCAAGGACACCATCCAACCGTCAAAGTGATAAGGACCATTCTGCAGCACCGCTTGAAGATCAGCCTCCTCATCAAAGTTGAACTGAAAAATGATTTTTCCCAAGTCTGCTCCCACCCCCTTATCCTCCAACTTCCATATCTTAGGGAGATTGGCCACTACGGACTCCATCCTTTGGATAGAAGAATTCATCAGCCTCCCAATCAGAGTCAGAGAGAACTGTTGTATCCTTTGAACCAGAACAGTGTTGGAGACCTTCACTGTTTCAGTGCCCAGCAACGAGGCCTTGCCCTTTGTTGAGTGCCAATTGAGCCATAGTAGACAAAGAGCAGAGAAACCGCAGCGATAGAAGAAAGCTGAAGGAGAAAAGAAAACAACCAGTCAGACCAGAAAACTCAGAGACAATCCGACTGCAAAGAAATGAGAAAAATATACACCATCGTAACACAAATGCCCATATAAATAAACTCATGACCACCCAATATCCGTAAATGAAGACGCAGGATATGCAAATCATGACAATATTCGATCCCAACACTACGATAGAATATGTAAAGATCTCTGAATCGAAAAATCCTAAGGAAGAGCAACCAAAGTTTCCATAAATCACATACCAGTATAATATCTCTTTGATACCCTCGATCACTAACCAGAAAGAAGAGCCAATCCAATCTCGAACCAACGATATCAGGCCACCCGAGAAATCCACAATCATAAATTGAATCAATATACATCCGGAAACTATCACTGAAGACAAATCATGAAGGATCCCATAAACCCCGAGCCTTAAAGGAAATCGATTTAAAACCCCATAGCCATCGACCAATCGGATCCTCTCCTTGATATCTTCAGCAGCGAAATTAATTTGTTTACCGAGCAGATCCCAACCCAGAGAGGAGAATCCAACGGAAGTCTCCTGAATCATAAAGCGGATTCCCCCAGCCTCCCGGTCGCTGCCCATAGAACCAAATCGAGGACACCAAACTGAATCAGAAACCACCGTCACGTTCCTTGTGACGACAGATCCACACACTCCTGGAGATGAACTTCCGGTCCATCTCCAAAGCCAGATACCCACAGGAAAACGTGAGAGACCCTCTCCCCGTCCTCCATCCACAACTACAGACATCGCCAGACTAGATCTCGTTGCCAATCGCCATCGCCGTCGCTAGATTTTTGTCAATCGCCGTCGCCGATGCCCTGTTAGTTTGAGTTTATAAATAAGAATTTAAAGTTTATATTTTACAAGTAAAAGAGATTATATGTTGGTTTGAGATTATAATTGAGGATTTCGGTATACAATTAAATGAGTATGAGTCGATTTGGGTTTATAAATGACATTAAAGTTTATATTTTATAATACTAAATGAGTTTATATGTTGGTTTGGTTTTACAAATAAGAATTAGAGTTTATGTTTTATAATATTAAATGAGTTTATATGTCGGTTTAGGTTTACAAATGATAATTAGAGTTTATATTTTATAATTAAACGAAATTATGTGTTGGTTTGGGTTAAAATAAATTAATATTTTTAAGATTTTTTTAATATGTATATTTATTTAATTTTTAATTTATATATAAATATAATATGATTTTAATATTTATTTTGTTTAATAATTCTGTTTTTTTTGTCAACCATTAGGCCACAACAAGCCAGCCTATTAACCTAATCCCTACATTCGTAGAGACTAGGACTCGATCCTGGGTATGATGGTGTCTTGTGCATTAAGGACTTACCTTTGGCCACTGCACTAAAGTCACTTCACATAATTCTGTTTTTTTCAAATTTATTTTGTTTTTTTTTCAGATTTTGGTTTGAAGTAAAGAATTTATTTATATTTAGTATTACTTGACATATTTTCAATAGTTTATGAATGAGGAGGTTAACAAAAAGGTTCACCCCTAGGAATGAAGTCAAGTATTGTCACAATAAATTAATATACTGTTTTCTAATAAAATAATATAAACACATAAAAATATAAGTTATAATTAACTATATACTGATAATTGATAGAATAATAATAAGTGAACAGAAATTGAAAATTAGTTAAATAATAATTTCATGTAAATTATTTAATTTAAAATAAATACAAATATAAAAGAAGAATAGGGAATACACTACATATTTTAAGATGACAAGTAAAATTGAAAATAAAACTAGACATCATGATGTTTAAAATATAGGAAGAATATCTATGCAGTAATAATATCCTGAAAACAAAATTAAGAACAAAAACAATTTGAGTGATAGAAAAGTTAAATATTTCATCCTATTTTAAAACAAAAATAATATATATATATATATATCATATACACATATGTTGAACTTTTTATAAACATAATAGCATATGCTACATTTATATTGAAATAAGTTAAGATATTAATTAGTTGAATACTAAAAAATATAGAATTTACAAAATTATAAAATTTGAGATATGAAAATTAGTGAGATGTGTTCTTGCTCTTTATTAGAAAAGTTGTAGTTATGATGATAGTAGTATATAAATAACTGGTTGCCGATATCATTGTAACATGATTGAGAGCGGATATTTCGTCAGCGTTTTTTATTTTTGTTACAACGACACATGTGGACGAATAAAACCATGATCAACACACAGTCTGTAATGGAGGCTATAAACTAATTACTCTTAAAATGTATTATTATTATTATTACTAAGACTCAGACCCTTCACGATGTAGCGGGAGAAGTATTTTAGAAAAAAGTAATTCAAATTTTAAAGTTAAAATTATACATTATGAAATTATTTGAATGTAATAGAATAGTTTGAGTACATAAACTGTTACTAAAAACACAATTATCAAAATGAAAACTTATAACAAAAAATATTATGTAGAATAGACGCAACTTTGCAAAACATATTGTTTATAGTATTATAAATATAAAATATTTTTGTGAAGAATTATGGTAAAGAGCTACAATTAAAAAACATCATTATGACAAAGTGATCCGTACTGAAAATATTGAACTAATGGTTATAATGAGTAATGTATTTTTCTATTAAATAACTATAATCATTTTTAAAATTTTAGTTAGATGATAGAACAGAATAACATTGAATATTAGATATTAATATTCAAATTATTTAGATTTAACATAAAATGAAAAATTTGTTTCAGTGAACAATGATTTGTTAGTTATGGATGAAAAGACAAATATATAGAGAGTTCAAAAGATATGACTATTTAAATAGATACACCTATTAAAACGAAAAGTTGTGATGAAAAAATATGAATTAAATATAGTGAAAAGACACAACTCTACAATGAACAAATACAACTGTTTAAGGTTTTTAAAAAGAACAAATAAAACCAATTTTTTTACAAAAAAGAACTACGAAAAGTTGCAACTGTTGTTCTCATTTATTCATATTGTTATTATTATTTTTAAATATTAAAATATTTTTTTAACGGAAAGTTAAGATAAATAAACACAACAGTAAATTCAATATTAAGTTGTATAAAATTTCTTTATTGCTATAATCATTTCTAAAATTTTATTTAGATTATAGAATATATTCAATTATCTAGACTCAACATAAAATGGAAAATGTGTTTCAACGAACTTGTTAGTTAGTGATGAAGAGACAAATATAAAGAGAGTTTAAAAGTATGACTATTTAAATAGACACACCTATTAGAACGAAAAGTTGTAATGAAAAAATATAAATAAAATATAGTGAAAAGACACAAGTCTACAATGAACAAATACAACCGTTTGAATTAAAAAAAACAAATAAAAACATTTTTTTACGAAAAGGTACTACAAAAAGTCGCAACTGTTGTGTCTGCATTTGATTATACCTACAAACTCATATAAACTGCTTTTAAATAGAAGACATCTTTATTACCATATTCAATAATCAAATCCAAAAGCTCATTATATAATCCATGTAACTCTTGGAAAAAGACTCTAGGTATAAAATTAACTAAAAGTTGTAAATTAGATTCATCTTTCCAAAAATATTTTGTTAAATCAAGAATTGGAGGAATCTCTTTACTTTTTAAAAAATGCTAGAGAATAATTTAGAGAGCTGTAAAAACCATTGAGATTGAAATTTTATATTATTTGGTGTCATGGCAAAAAAATAAAAACAGTTCAAACAGACAAATATATATAGATTTCAAAAGATACGAATATTCGAATAGACTCAACTCTACAATGAACAGTTACAATTTTACAAAAAAACTGTTACAATGAACAATCACAACTTTGTGTAAAACACACAATTTAAATTTTCTACATATTTTTTTTGGTGGCATTTACTCGGATTACTATTATATATAGGTAATTTCATTAATTTTTTATATATAAAAATTAACAAAAAGTTGTAAATTAGATTCATCATTCCAAAAATCTTTTGTTAAATCAAGAATTGGAAGAATTTCTTACTTTTAAAAGAATGAATGCTAGAGAATAATTTAGAGAGCTGTAAAACCGTTGAGAATGAAATTTTATATTATTTTGTGTCATGGCAAAAAAAATAAAAACAGTTCAAACAGAAAAATATATAGATTCAAAAGATACGAATATTCGAATAGACACAACTCTACAATGAACAGTTGCAACTTTACAAAAAAATGTTACAATGAACAATCGCAACTTTGTGTAAAACAGAAAATTTAAATTTTCTATAGTTTTTTTTGGAAATTATCCAAAAAGTACGATTGAAATAACACAACTTTTGGTGGCATTTATTCTGATTGCTATTATATATAGGTACTTTTATTAATTTTTTATATAAAAAATTAACTAAAAATTGTAAATTAGATTTATTTTTCCAAAAGTCTTTTATTATATTAAGAATTGGAGGAATTTCTTATTTTTAAAAGAACGAACGCTAGAGAATAATTTAGAGAGCTGTAAAAACCATTGAGATTAAAATTTTATATTATTTTGTGTCATGACAAAAAAAATAAAAACAGTTCAAAGAGACAAATATATAGATATCAAAAGATACGAATATTCGAATAGACACAACTCTACAATGAACAGTTGCAACTTTACAAAAAAATTGTTACAATGAACAATCGCAACTTTTTGTTAAACACATAATTTAAAATTTCTATAGATTTTTTGGAAGATTATCCAAAAGGTACGATTGAAAAAACACAACCTTTGGTGACATTTATTCGAGATAGATTCATCATTCCAAAAAAATTTTGTTAAAGAAAGAATTAGAGGAATTTCTTGATTTTTAAAAGAATGATTGCTAGAAAATAATTTAGAAAAATGTATAAACCGTTGAGATTGAAATTTTAGTTGATTTTATGTCATGAAAAAAAAAATGAAAAACAGTTCCAATCAACACAACTTTACAGTGAACAGTTGTAACTTTTCATAAATAACCGTTTTAATAATCTATCACGACTTTTCAGAAAATATCCAAAAGGTACGATTAAAAAAACACAACTGTTTATTGCATTTATTCGCTTTGTTATTATTATATAGATTATTTTTCTTTTTTTTGTCAATCAAAATTTATTATTATCTGTCTTCTTCTTCATTATTTGTGACTTTTTCTCAAATTCTGTAACGAGGATGTGAGATGAGGATGAGACCCCAAAAATTCAACTGGTTCCATGGATACATATTTTCAGAGAATACGAGCAAGAAGATAGTTGAAGATTCATCATCAACCATATGGGTTTTCATCAACCTAATGATCGTTGGTGTTGTCTGTGCTCAAACATGTTTGGAAACTGGTTACTTCAGACCAGAGAGCCTTTACGGTATTAACCATCGACTCATCCTCACCTCTCTTCCCACTACAGTCTCATCTCAAGACGGCTTCTACGCGTCCTCTGTTGGTCAAGATCCGGAGAAATCTTATGCTCTAGGGATGTGCATCCCTGGCTCTGACTCCAACCTCTGTTCTGTTTGCGTCAAGGCTGCGTCAGATGGGTTGTTACAGAGCTGTCGTAATCACACAGAAGCTTTTTGGTGGCGTGGCGATAACGAAACGCTCTGTTTCGTCCGCTACTCCAACCGTTCCTTTGTTGGATCTTTGGATTTGGAGCCGTCGTTAGTTGTGAACAACTCGAGAGAATTCAAGGGTTTGAATTTGACTAAACTCGTTGACCATATGATAGGAACAGCAACTTCTGATTCGTATGCGGCTGATTCAAAAGCTTTGGGGAATTCCCAAGTTGTGTATGCATTGATGCAGTGTACTTCGGACATATCTTCAGATGATTGTAAGACCTGTCTTCTTCGAAGCTTAAGCGAGTACCAGTCATGTTGCCTTGGGAAGCAAGGAGGTGTTGTCTCTCGGCCCAACTGTTACTTCCGGTGGGATCTTTATCCGTTCTCTGGAGCTTTTGGTAGAAACACTCTGTTTCCTCCGTCTTCATCTCCACCGGTTAATAAGACAGATACAGGTAAGAACTTAGTTTAAGACATTTTGTGATGCTGTTTTTGCTTTTGTGTAACAACTGATGATTTAATTAGGGTTTGCGCAGCTAAAACAACGAATTCGACTGGGAAAGTTGCGGTTATTGTCACTGTATCGTTTGTCTTTGTTGTCCTGGTTCTGCTACTTCTTTGGTTTTGTTTTTGGAGGAGGGGAAAGTTACATAGAGGAACTGAACATGGAAGTGAGTTTTGTGTTGTTCATCATATCATTGGTGATTCCCGTTTCGTTTTTTTCCGAAAAAGAGGCTCTTAAATAATATACTTGTGTTTGTTAAAATGTCACAGCTTCAAGCTCACTTCGATTTGACTTTAAGACGATTGAAGCTGCTACAAATAAGTTTTCCGAGAGTAACAAGATTGGTCGAGGTGGATTTGGTGAAGTTTACAAGGTGAAAAATTCTTTCATGGAATCAACTAGATTGATCAGGTTATAGATTGTTAAGTACTTAACCTTAGCTAATTACTGGTGATAGGGCATGTTTCCAGACGGAACAGAACTGGCTGTGAAGAGGTTGTCTAAAACATCAGGACAAGGCGATGAAGAGTTTAAGAACGAGGCTGTTCTTGTAGCCAAGCTTCAGCACCGGAATCTTGTTAGGCTCCTAGGATTTTGCGTGGAAGGAGAAGAGAAATTACTCATTTACGAGTTTGTGCCCAACAAAAGTCTTGATTACTTCTTGTTTGGTAAGTTGCAAGTAGCCAAAAACTTCTGTTATAATCTTAAATTATTTTGGTGATGTTCACAGTCTTGAGTATTGTTTTGTGCTTGTGCTTGTGCTTTTTTTATTATTTTTTTAAGATCCAACAAAGCAACATCAGTTGGATTGGGATAAAAGATTCAAAATTATTGGAGGGATTTGTCGAGGGATTCTTTATCTTCATCAAGATTCACGTCTCACCATTATACATCGAGACCTCAAAGCCAGTAATGTTCTCTTGGATTCTGATATGAACCCGAAAATTGCAGATTTTGGCATGGCAAGGATCTTCCGAATAGATCAAACTCAAGCCAACACGAGACGGATCGTTGGGACATAGTAGAGCTCTACTGAATCAGATTCATAGTATACATAATTCACTACTTATCTTTGCTTTAAATTTTGGTTTTTATCTTGTTTTCCAGTGGTTACATGCCTCCAGAGTATGCAATGCGTGGACATTTCTCCGTGAAATCCGACGTATATAGCTTTGGAGTCTTAGTCCTTGAGATAATAAGTGGAAAGAGGAATAGCAGCTTCAGTAGGAGTGAAGGTGGCATTGACAATTTGGTCACATATGTAAGTTATATATAAAATCAAGTTTGCTTTAAGAAAGTTGAAATATATATATATATATATATATATATATATATATGTCACTTAATTAATACATATGTGATCACAATCTCAGGCTTGGACACTTTGGAGAAATGATTCAGCACTAGAACTAGTGGATGAGTCATTGGAAGCTAATTATCCGAGGCATCAAGCCATTAGATGCATACATATTGGTCTGTTATGTGTTCAAGAAGACCCTGCACACCGTCCCAATTTGTCAACAATCATCCTTATGCTTGATAGTAACACAATGTGTTTACCGGTGCCTCGACAGCCAGGATTTTTCTTACGCAGCAATCCTACTAATCGAAATCAAGAATCTATCGGTGAAGGATCAAGCAACTCTTGTTCTGTGGATAATGCAACCATTACTGATATATATCCTCGTTGATCAACGTTCACAAATTAGCTCTCTTCTTCCATTTTTTTTTTTTTTAAACATTTTTCAACTCAAGATGCAGATCCGATCTTGCCACTTAACCCAAGCACGATTCCTATTGAAGGGGATTCAATGTTATCTTATTAATCACACTAAAGATAAGTTGTCCTCATTAGTCTAGTAGTTGACTAAAGGCTAATTACTTTTTCTACATTAGGTATTAGGTTCTGTCCTCAGATAATACGAATTATTGCAAATTCTTGGAGACTCATTCGCCGTGGTCCTTCTTATAAGGTTAGAATTGTCAACCGTGAATGTGGTGCTTGTAAAACTTTCTACCATAATCTTTCTTGATGCATGTAGAACTGTCAACTATGGGGCCGTCTGTGAAAGCACCAACCGTTAATAATTGTAGGAATCTGATTTGGCTGCCGTAAATTTGATCATTTATTATAGAAAAAATTCTATCTTAACAATTTTTAAGTACATTTTTATGCCATCCTCTTTTATCTTTGTATTCAAACAACTCTCAACTAAATTCTCTACAATCTTTTCAACCAAACACAATCATTTCTTTATTTGATAATATTAATTTCCTAAAATCTATCTATCTAATTTAAAGCAATATGTTATATTAAAATAGAATTCTCCTTTCAATTTTATTTAATCTTATATTTAATTATTTGAATTACTATTTAATATATAAAGTTAATAAAATTTTAGATTTTTTTCAGCATATGATGTGATTTGAATTTTTATAAACAAATATATATTTTAAAAATTGTTTTAGGATTTTTGTAACCAAACAAGTATTTCCAGATATATATTATTTTACATTTTATTTATTTTAATATATAATAAATATTTACAATTAAAAATTAAATAACACGCAATGAAATTATATTGAACGAATGATTTGGATCAATATGAATATAAATTTAATTATTATTAATTTGGTGTTACACAGATAATTTATCATTTCATTATTTTGCTAACATTATCAATATTAGAATATTAGATATATTAAATTGAGTAATTTATGATAATGTAGAGAACAAATTATTTTGCGGTAAACTGTGGGTTAAATCCTATAATTAACAGTTAAATACAATTATATAAAACATATAGGGGGGTGTATTGAAACCATGATTTTAGAAAGTTTGATGGGATTTAGAAAATTTGGAATTTTGAATGATTTTAGGGAAGTTGATATGATTAATTGTAAAATTCTTTCAAATCCCACCTAAAACCATGAGATTTAGATTTCTCTATTTTTAACTAAACAAATCCCACCTAAATCCTCCAGAATCTAAAAAATCATTAAAATCTAAATCCACAAACTATTTTGAATAACAGTGGATTTTAAAGTAGATTTTTAAATCATCAGTTCAATAACAGTGGATTTTAATAGACTTTTTAAAATATATGATTGAATAACATAGTATTTATAAGTTTCACACAAATCACTTAAAATGTCAAGTTGAATACATCCCCCATAAGGTTTAGAAGATAACTTACACTAAAAAAACTAATACATACATATAACTTAAATTTTGATCTATTCGTTATAAATATTTAAGTGTTCATTTCTTCACAATACACAAGGTTATTGATTTATAAAACAAACAAAAAATAAAAGAAATAGACCCGTGGTTTACTACGGGCTAAATCCTAGTATAAACTATTTTCGAGAGATATCTGTATGAGACGAGACGACAAAAAGAAAAAAACCAATTTGAAAAAGTCCAAGTCTAACACATCAACATCTAGACTTGATAACATATCCAGTTCAATATATAATAGATAATGTTTCATCATGCATCCAGAACTTTGTGGACAGCGTTATAGTCAAACACCAAGACGTAAGGGTAGTAAATTAAGAGTATACAATGTTATCCCTAGCTATATTAAATCCCAAACATGAATATTCAACGAGGAAGAGTAATTGTGATGGATGAGTCATAAATATTAGACTCTGAGACATATGCTGCATTGGTGGTTTCTGATTCATCTTGATTAGGAAAGCTATATCCTGGTTGGTGAGGAATTGGTAAGCTCATTGTTCTACTACAAAGCATCATTACGATGGTTCCCATTGTTGGACGATCCGCAGGATCTTCTTGAACACATAATAGGCCGATATGGATGCATCTTATGACTTCATCTTTTTCACAACTCTCCCTTATTGCTGGATCCGCCAATTCTTCAGCAACTCCTTCTTTCCAAATTCTCCATGACTACATATATGATTAACCCCACAATGTTATTTAGCAACATTATGCAATAGACTTGATTAATATAAGTTGATGGTTTCTCACATATGAGGCCAAGTCGGAATCACCATCAGTTTGGTTGAAGTTGTTATTCCTCTTGCCGGTTATTATCTCAAGAACTATAATTCCAAAGCTATAGACATCAGACTTCACAGAGAACTGTCCATGCATTGCATATTCCGGAGACATGTAACCACTGCAAAATTAGTTATACTTTTATAAACCATGATATATAACAAGGATAATTAATAAGCGACACAAATCATCACTCACAAGGTTCCAACGATTCTGCTTGTGTTAGACTGGGTTTGGTCCATCCCAAAAATCCTTGCCATCCCAAAATCTGCAATTTTGGGGTTCATATCGGCATCCAAGAGGATGTTACTAGCTTTAAGGTCACGATGTATGATCGTGAGCCGTGAATCTTGATGAAGATAAAGAACTCCTCGAGCAATCCCTCCAATAATACTGTGTCTCGTTTTCCAGCTCAACTCACTTCGCTTTGAAGGATCTGCACCAATCCATACACACAAAATTAATTAGTATATATCTAATGTGACCAATTAACCTTTAGCTTTTGTCTATAATAAAATGAACTAAGAGACTAAAATAAAGTGATCAAGCAAACCAACCAAAGAGGAAATAGTCAAGGCTTTTGTTTGGGACAAACTCGTAGACGAGTATCTTCTCTTCTCCTTCGACACAAAACCCGAGAAGCCGTACGAGATTCCTATGCTGAAGCTTTGCTACAAGAGTAGCTTCGTTCTTGAACTCATCCACTCCTTGTTCTGATGATTTTGATAGTCTCTTTACAGCAACTTCTGTTCCATTCGGTAACATACCCTCATAAACATCCCCAAATCCTCCTTGACCGAGCCTGTTACTGTCAGAGAATTTGTTTGTCGCTGCTTCAATCGTCTTAAAATCAAACTGTAGAGACCCTGCGCACCCATACACAACAACATTTTTCCTGTAAAACATTATTCTAGTTACAAATATAAAATTTTGGTCGTGCTTGAAACTCTAGTATTACCGTCATCAGAAGCAGAGCCGTCATAGCTTCTCTTTGATCTCTTTAAGAAGTAACATTGAACAGCTACGAAAAGCACTAAAGCAACAACAATTGGCACAAGAATGGTGATGATTAAAGAAGTCGAGTTTCTATAACTTCTTGATTGCGGTTGTGCCAACGGTGTGTTACGAGAGGCCGTATCTGATATTGGCGGCGGTGGTGGAGCTAAGGTTTCTGAGTAGAATGGGTAAAGCTCGTACCTTACGTTACAACTCGGAAGAAGATTCCTTCCACCAACTTGCTCACGAGGCAATCCATCAATGGCTCGTTGAAGACAAACGTTACACTCATCACTAGTCAGATCAGGCGTGCACTGAACCATCCCGTAGAATCTCTCGGACAGTGTTAAATCCGCTCTCCTTAGCCCAAACTTACGAGAACTATTCACGGCGATCATCGCCGCCTCGTTCATGGTTGAGTTGAGAACATCTCCGAGCCGGTCTCGTAGGTCGGCCGTTACGTTGTTGGTGTTGGTCAAAAGAACGCCAGGACTAGTCGCCAACGTAGAGAGGATGTTCCGGTCCGAGTATCTAAGTGTACAAGGGTTATACCAAATCGTGGCCTCTTTCTGGTCAGGACAACGGGTGAGAGCGTCGTCAACGGCGTAGAGAGCATTGTCGCTGCAGATTTCGGGGATGATGTCACCACGGCAAAGGAAAAGGCCTGTGACAGTGTCGGAACCACTCCCGACGGTGGCGCTTTGGAAACCTGTGGCGTAAGAAGCGTTTGGGGAAGAGAGAGTAGATAAGAGTGATTTGAGGTTGGAGAAGTAAGTGCTGTTTCTTGTGAAGTTTGCTCTGTTCCCACAGAAGTGACCGATGTAAGGAGGATCTTGTCCTGAGGCGTGGAAGATGGTTAAGAGTAAGTTAAAGAAAATGAAAACAGGGTAATTTGACATTGCTTTGTTTTTTTTTTTTTTTTTTTTTTTTTTTTTT
>NC_025693.1:24272188-24280213 GCF_000633955.1 Camelina sativa
TTTTTTTTTTTTTTTTTTTTTTGTTTCTTTCTCTTGTAGTTGAGGTTTGTGAATGTGTTAGAGAGATATATCCTAACAACATGTGATCAATTAGAGAGTTATAATTTTCAAGAAAGTAGTACTATGGTCTATGGACTATGGAGTCGTTTACCCAAGAAAAGAAAAGTCAAAGTCAACTTTTCTTGCAATTATTTGAGTTTGGAGTCGTCAATTCTTTAGTTCAATTATTTTTCAAGATTCTCGATCTCTCTTTTGGATTTGAGATTTTTGTTTTTTGTTTTCAATATATAAATAATCATATTTGGTTTATCGTTCGCACGTTGATCAATGATTCATAAATTTTATTGATTTCTCTTAAATTTTAAAAAAACCTTTCGAAATAGATATATGCTGATATAGGTAAAAAAAAAAAATCTTTTTGATTTCATGATATCTCCATATATTCTCAAAACAAACGAATTTGATTTTTTGATTTTGTAAATCTCTATTTTTAGTACTTTTGAGGATTTTTTCGATGGAAATTTGGGTTATATTTGGTCACAAAATTTACAGTTGAGGGTTTTTAGGTATTTTTTATAACTTTCATGAAAAAAAATTAAATCTACGTTATACTCTTTAATCGAGTCTTAAAGCGGATATATAATCTTGTTTTTTTTTTTCTTACATAAAGGAACTCTTATTAATAAAGCCTAAGAGCCAGGAAGTTTAAACTAAAATTACAGAGCTTAGATGACATTCTGCTTAAACAAAAGAAAGGTAAGGAGAATCTAATTTAATAATTGTCATCCAACTTGTCAAAGCATAGCCTGCATTCTTCGAGATCATTGCTATGCGCTTCATCAAAAATTAGTACCTAACGGCCCATCATGCCTAAACTGGGTGTGAACTAATTACACCAAAAAAAATTATCTTGACAGAACTTGGTAGAGTGATTAAAGGGGGTTAGGAGGTTCATGATTAACCTCTCTTCCATGATCTGGTAAGCTTGAACGTTTCTTCATAGGTAGTTCTTTTTTAGGATTAATGTCCATTCTTCTTTTTGAACATTCTCTTGTTTCAAATTTAGTTTGGACTTTGGGACGTTTACCTCCATCTGAGTTCGATCCTGTCGATTCTTCTTTACCCGAGAGTTCAAAATAAGGAAAAGCTAAAGCAAAGTAGGGACCTGAATTCCTTTTAGGTTGAGCTTTCTGGTTCTGTTGTATCACCTTGTTGATGACCGGAACTTGAGCGACTGGGCTTGATGGTTGTGAAATAGGGCCCGGTTCTGCTGCTTCAAACTCTTCATCTAGTCTTTGTTGTTCCCGATTACGGTGATTGTTGAAAGGATTGGGATTGATCGGTTCAAAAGAACACCTTGAAGATGGATGCATAATTCTGCAGCAGTTAGTACATATTTTTTCCATCTTCTCATACTGAAACCCAAGCATAGCTCTATCATCCAATTGAAACCTCACCCTTCTAAAGAACCTGAAACGATCAGTTATAGAAACCTTAATTTTCACTCTGATATATGAAACTTGGTTTGTAACTGATTCTTCAAAGTCTAACTCCACAAAGTCTCCTAAGGATCTAGCTATCCTGCAAAAAGTTTTGGCAGAAATGTAAGGTAACGAAACCCCTCGTATCTGAACCCAAAGATCTATGGATGTTAAGAAGTCCAATCTTGGTAGGTCATCCCATCTTTGCAGTGCAACAAACCATCTATTAAAACTCCATGCTTGACGTCGTAGGACTGATTCCAAGTCTCTTTCAGATTGGAAACAAAACTGGATAAAACGATCATCCAAGACTCGACCATGAACAGACGATGAGAGACCCGAAGCTGTTGGGAGATTGTCAGCTACTTCAAATAAGTTCTGGTCCACTGGATTAAGTGGTCTGGCAATCAAACTTAACCTATTGCTAGCTAAAACTTCTTTATAATCTGAGTTTGGAATTAAAAGTTCTGGGTCATCTCGTCCTAAAGCTAAGTACTGAAGGTCGTCCCACAATTCTTTCTCCATTAGACTCTTTTTTTTCTTCTCTTTATGTGTTTAAGGGAGGACGATGAGTTTTTAAAAACTCTGGAAAGGTTCTTTATATAGTGAGGCAAAAGAGGGTTAAGAAACGAGAAGTAAAGGGTATGAAAAACCTTTAAAAACTACAAATCCTATCCAAACTGCAGGTTCAAGAAGTAAAAATCAACTGCAGTTGAAACAAAAAGGTTGGAATAAACGAGATAAGAAGAAAAGAAGATAATTGAAGAGAGAAAAAGAGAAAGTCAACTATCGATAGTAAAATTTCTACAGATAAGACAAAGAACTGTCAATCGAACCTCTTCCCTTAGTGAAAATCTAAATACTTACGAGTATAATGCAAACAAAAGCCAAAATCCTCGAACCCTTAGACCGACTTATCAGTGAATCCTCCCTTCTAAATCAAAAAGAGGTTTAAGCCACTTAGGAGCACCCAAAGCTACATAGGACTGAAAAAAATTATTTTGTAGTACACTATGAGCAATAAAGGAAGCACCTTTATTGGAGTGAGATGGTGCAATCTCCATTTTCCAGTTCTTTATAAAACAGAGACTTCTTCTTAGTTCCGAAGCTTGAAATTGAAATGCTGGCCATTCTTGAGGATAGTTAACTGCATTGATCACTTCAAATGCTTCACCAGAGAAGATTACTTGATTAATTTTGTGACTCGCCATGCTGTCTATAGTCCATAGAATACTGTGAAATTTAGAATCCAACAAGCTTGGAATGTTAGAGAATGACCGTCGACTATGAAGCTTAACGTTGCCTGTCCAATCCCTTACAACCCAGGAAAATCCACCTATTCTTGTATGTTTACACTAGGCCATCCCTATATTCCATTTAAACCAGGACTTAGGTGGATTGATCCAGTCTATCCGATCTTTCCCTCTGTCAAACACTTTAGAACTAGCATAACGATCTTCAATACCTTGAGCATTAAACCACAAAGTTGTTTCCTCTCTTATTTTGCCATTAGATCCTTTGATTTTCCTTCAAAAAAGAAGTCATTCCTATGTTTCCAGAGATACCAGAGTATCCAAGGAAATCTCCTTCTGATATAGAGAGGGGTATTCTGATTCTTTTCTATAGATAGTAAGTAGGATAAGTTCGTGTATTCAGAGTCGATATCAAAGCCTCCTTCAGGGGAAGGGAATTCCAATAGGGCCCAAACTTGCCTAGCAATAGAGCAGGAGAATAGAACATGTTTGGTGGATTCTCTTTCAAGTCCACAAAATTGACATCTTATGTCTTTACTCAGACCTCTGCTTTCTAACATGTCTGCAACCGCTATTGCTCTGTTTAATGCTCGCCATATAAAATTTTTAATTTTTGGAGAAGATTGAATTGACAACACCTGAGATTTTAAGTCATTGAGCGAGGGTCGTGCTTCAGCTTCAGAGATCAATTCTTGCTTATTCGATTGACAAGCTAGAGCATACCCTATTTTGACTGAGTAATCTCCACTTTTAGTATAATGCCAACTCCAAAAATCAGATCTTGATATCACTGGTTTGCTTGATAAGATAAGACTCACATCTCTTGGATAGAACAATTCCTCTAATACTTCTCGGTTCCAGTTTTTGAGAGAGAAGTCAATTAGATCAGTTACCTTCAAGTCCAAATTAGTGAAAATATTTTTCATTAAGGGAATTCTTCTTCTTTCATCAAAGAGCCATGGATCTGCCCAGACATAAGTATTATGACCATTACCAATCATTCTTTTGATTCCTTTCAACAGAAGTACTCTACCATGTATAACACTTCTCCAGATATAAGAAGGACGATAGCCCATTACTGCCGATAAAAATTCATTGTTGACAAAGTATCTGCTTTTCATGACTTGAGCAAAAAGGCTGTTAGGGTATTGGATAATCCTCCATGCTTGTTTAGATAATAATGCTTGATTAAAAGCTTGCAAATCCTTGAATCCTATCCCTCCTTGCTCTTTTGTTAAGCATAACTTCTCCCAACTTATCCAGTGTATCTTTCTCTTGTGTTCCAATGAATTCCACCAAAAATTAGACATTGCAGAGGTGATTTTTTCACAAGTAGTTATAGGCAGCTTGAAACACTTCATTGCATAAACAGGTAGAGCCATTGCTATTGCTTTCAGAAGGATTTCTTTACCTCCAAGAGATAAGGTGCGCTCGAACCAGCCTGGAAGCCTTGATTTTAGTCTGTCAAAAATATAATCCACCATATCGACTTTAGAACTGCTAAAACACTCTGGAAGACCTAAGTATGTACCAGCTCCTCCTTCCTGATGAATTCCTGTTAACCTCTTAATAGCTTCCTGAGTTTGGTGATCCACATTAGAGCTGAAAGTTATTGAGGATTTATGCACATTAATCCTTTGATCGGTTACCTCTCCATAAGATTGTAAGAATCTCTGGAGAACTTCAACTTGATAAAGAGAAGCTTTACAATTAAAGAGGATAAAAGATGGTGAATAGAGGGTCCTTGAGGAGAAAACTGAATTCCTTGAATTGTTCCTGCATTTGCAGCTCTATTCAACATATGTGTAACGCCTTCCGTACAAAGCACAAAGAGAAAGGGAGATATTGGATCACCTTGTCTCAAACCTCTATGAGGAGTTATTATCCCAAAAGATTGCTCATTTAGCAATACTGAATATGTAACAGTAGACACACAAAACATAATCCAGTGAATCCATTTTTGGTGAAATCCTAATGCAAAAAGCAACCCTCTAAGATAATTTCATTCCAGTCTGTCAAAAGCTTTGGACATATCTGATTTTATTGCCATATATTCAGAAGAAATTGAAGGATGAGTTCTTAGAGCATGTACCAATTCATGAGCAAAAGATATGTTATGAGAGATTAATCTTTTAGAGACAAAGGCAGACTGGGCTGGGGATACTAAAACTGGTATAGGCGCAGTCTTGAGGCTAAAATCTTAGATATGATCTTATAAAGGATAGAACATAAGCTAATAGGCCTGACATTAACTTGGAATTCCTGATTTTAGGGATAAGGTAAAGCTGAGTATAATTCCATTCAGAAGGAAAGGAACCATTAAGAAAGAAGCTCTGAACTTCAAAAGTAACCTGGGGGCCTATGATGTCCCAATATTTTTGAAAAAGAGACCTGTCATACCATATGCTCCTGGTGCTTTAGTAGGGTTGATTGAAAATACTGCTTTCTTTATCTCTCCACTAGTCACTGGACTTATTAAGGTTTCATTCATAGGAGTGGTAACTTTTAATTGGAAGTCATGAAATAACCAGTCAAAATTTTGTGGATTAGTTGACTTGAATAATTCATTGAAGTAAGAAATCACAACTTCACCCTTGGAAGCTTCTGATTTTTGAGTGTTACCCTTACTATCTATCAAAGCTTGAATTCTGTTTCTTGATCTATTGGTTTGGACTGAGGCATGAAAAAATTTGGTATTACAGTCGCCTTCCTGTAGCCATTTCTCACGATTTTGCTAACTCCAATAAGTTTCTTCCTCTATATGGGCTACAATCAACTGATTCTTAAGGCAATGAACTTGATAAGAGGAAGGATAATCAGATGATTGTTCCTGTTCCAAAGCTATATGTATCTGATTTATCTTATCAAGAGAGTTTAAGGAGTTTTCCTTTTTCCAGATACTCAAAGCTTTCTTGCAGCTGCGAAGCTTATCCGAAACTGAAGACAAATTGTTGATAGTCCAAGCTGAGGATATAGCTTCTTTTACCCGGGGCTTATTTTACAGTCTCTTATCAAATCTGAAATTTCCTCTATAAGGACTATTTGAGGACAAGAGTTTAACTAGGACTGGCCTATGATATGAGCCTCTCTTCTCTAGAAATTTCTGATTAGAAGCTGGAAATAAATGGAACCAGTTTTTATTCCCAAAACATCTATCCAATTTAATCTGGAACCACAAATCATTTCTCCTTCCTCCCCAAGTGAAGCTATTACCATAAGAGGGTAATTCAGTCATATCACAACTTCTTAGCATATCAGTAAGAGGTAAGAAAGAGGCTTCACTTCTTCTAGGTCCGCCCAATTTCTCTCCATTATTCAGAATTTCATTAAAATCTCCTAACATACACCATCTTTCTTTTCTTGTAATACCAATACGCATCAGTTTCTCCCAAACTAAAGGTCTTGATGTAAACAAGGGATCTCCATATACACACGATACAAAGAAGTCTGTAGAACCAAACTGTACATGAAAATCTAGAAGATGCTTATCTGTGAACTGAAAGGTGATATCTACACTGTTTTCCCAAAATAAAGCCAAACCTCCACTCTTTCCTATAGAGATGATAGTAAACACTCTATCATAGCCTAACCACTCCTGCATATCTATCATCACATTACTACTATTCATAGTTTCCATCAGAAACAAGATCTCAGGGAAATGTTCTTTACGCATTTCCTTGAGTCTAGGAATTGTCAAGTCTTGGGACCGTCCCAATCCTACTTAGAAGGCTCATTAGATTTCAGACGGTCCCTCCATTGGGACCATCTTATGATTTGTGGTTTTAGCCACTTTGTAATTATTATTGCCTTCTAGACTAGCTTTCCTTTTACCCGAGAGCTTTGATTCTGAATTTAAAGATAACTCAAAATGAATTTGGGGATAAGACTTGAGAGTACCTCGTTTAATTCTTGTTGGCTTCAAAGAAGTCCTTTTGTAGTTGGAATTTTTCTTTGATGTCCCAGAGGTACCCGCTTCAGAGTTAACAACATGAAATACGTACGAAGATTCCATTGGGACCTCAAAAAGATGATCCGCTTCAGGTAAGTGATTTGTAGTCGGATGTGAGGAGGTCGGTGAAGAAAGATTCTCATAATAGATTGCTTCTTCTTCTTCTGGACAACTCTTGTCGAGAGGTTCAAGAAGATTTTCATTTGATTCTGCAAGTAGAAAAGGCAAGGCTGGAGTGTTAATCTTTTCGAGTGGAGGAGGAATTTCCGATTCGACTTGCATATTCATATCTGGAAAGTTGAGGGAGGATAGAACCGTAGACCTGTCATGAACAAGGTTAAGCTTATCTTTCCCTTTGAGTTCTTTTTGCTTTTGTAAGAACAAAGGACACTTTTCGCGTTCGTGTGTGAGATGTTGGCAAAAGTAGCATCTCTTCTAGATCCGTTCATAGTCGTAAAGGATTGTAATTGCTTCGCCAGAAGGAAGATTTATTACTTTGGATCGCCGAAGGGATTTCGAAATATCAAAGTGAATCTCAACGCTCACAAAGTCCTTATTTTGAGATATTGAAGGATCATACTCTACTTGGGTGACTGGACCTGCAAACTCTGCAAAGACCATAATAGCTTCCTTTGTATGGTGATTAACTGGGATATTGCGAATTTGTACCCAAATCGGAGTTGATTGAAGATAATTCGGTGGAGGCATTTCAACCCATCTTTGTAGCAGAAGAGACCATTGATTATACGTATGCGCTCCCAAATTGAGAATCTTTTCCAAATCCTGTTCATATTTGAAGATGAATTGGAACTTATCTTTCGAGAGAGCAACTCCCCTAACCCGATCATAGATGAGCCACTTCCTTGGCATATCGAGGACAATATCCGAGACGTTTTGACAGTCGGGATTAAGAAGTCTTCCCATTAGACTCATTGAATTAGTNGAGAATCTTTTCCAAATCCTGTTCATATTTGAAGATGAATTGGAACTTATCTTTCGAGAGAGCAACTCCCCTAACCCGATCATAGATGAGCCACTTCCTTGGCATATCGAGGACAATATCCGAGACGTTTTGACAGTCGGGATTAAGAAGTCTTCCCATTAGACTCATTGAATTAGTATCTCTCGATGAGAACTGAGAAAGGTCCGGCAAGATGAAGGGTTCATCAGCTTCTTCTAGCGACATAGCTTTGATCAGAGTATCTATCGAAGAAGACATGGCAGTATCTGGGTGATGATTAATTGGACCTTTGAAAGCTAAATTAAAACTCAGCGGCGGAAGATGGAACTGAAGAACTAAGGAAAAACACAAAATAACTCATATTAAAAACCAGAGTATACA
>NC_025693.1:24280273-24292328 GCF_000633955.1 Camelina sativa
TTTTTTCTCTGATCATCCAAAAATAAGTATCCATCTATGCATGTTAATCATCCACATAATAGTGAACAACATCAATAAATTTGGAAATTTATAAAGAATATAATGCAAGAAGTCAAAAATTTGGCATAATTTAAGGTTTAAGGTTTACTGGTTGGGGTAGGTCAATTTCATGTTTTCTAGTAAAAGATTTTTCAGATTTGGCTACATTTGTTAAAACTGTTATGAAATTAAATATATGATTATGGTTTATGATCTAAAGTTAAGGTCTAAAGTTTAGGATTTAGGCTTTATGGTTTAGACTTTACGGTTTAGGATTTAACGTTAGGGTTTAGGGTTTAGCGTTTAAGGTTGATGGTTCAGGATTTAGGGTTTAGAGGTTTAGGGTTTAGGGTTTGAGGTTTAGTATAGGATATAATGAATGGCTTCATGNGATTTAGGCTTTATGGTTTAGACTTTACGGTTTAGGATTTAACGTTAGGGTTTAGGGTTTAGCGTTTAAGGTTGATGGTTCAGGATTTAGGGTTTAGAGGTTTAGGGTTTAGGGTTTGAGGTTTAGTATAGGATATAATGAATGGCTTCATGCTTAGATTTTAGGGGATATGATGAGCTTAAAATTGTTTGATAGTTAACAATGACTACTTCACCAAAACACAAGTAGTTTTTAGTTGACGTGTATAACTCATCCATGTGGACTTGATTTTATGGACATGAAAGATTAAAATTGATTGATAGTTAATCATGACTACTCTACCAAACCACAAGTTGTTTGATTAATTAGGTATTCATATTGTTTTTTATCTGGTCATCCAAAAATAATTATCAATCTATGCATGTTAACCATCCACATAATCGCGAAAAACATCAACGAATTTGAAAATTTATAAAGAATGTAATGCAAGTAGTCAAAAATTTGGCCTAACTTAAAGTTGAGGGTTTAGGGCTTAGAGGTTTTTGGTTTAGAGTTTATGATATGATATGATGAACGATTTCATGCTTAGGTTTTTTGGGGATATGATGAGGTTAACATTTTATGATAGTTAACAATGACTACTTCACCAAAACATAAGCAGTTTTTAGTGGAAGTGTATAACTCATTGTCCATGTAGACTTGATTTTAGAATAAGTATAGTATCCACAAATAAGTATCTACATATAAGACATTTTTAGCATCCACATAACAATCAACAAATATTCAACTATAATTGGATAATATGTATTATAATTATTCATTTTAAATATAGTAAAATGTATCTCAAAATGTAGAAAAAATAAAATTATAATGAATACTAAAAATAAAATCAAAAAAATATGTCATAATAATTAAATAAAGTGATTACAAAGAGAGTAGGAGTAAAAAAAGTGAAGAATAGAAAAAGAAAATGTGATAGAAAATCTTGTCTATTGAATTTTAACTAAGGCCATGTTTATAGGGAGATCAGATGGGGTGTTCTTAGGTCTTTTTAAAATGAAAATAATTGAATAGTGGACTTAAGATCAGGCTCATTGATCTTATTCTAGAACTGTTCTTGGGCCTGATCTTGGGTGAAGTGTCTCTCTCGAATTGGTTGAGAATATATGGAATAAATTTGGACATTAATCTATGTATTAATTAAATAAAATGTTTGTCTTGTTTAATTAATTAAGTAATATGTTTGTTTGTTTTTTTTTAAAAAATTTTATTTACAATGTTTTTTTTTGTTTCATAAAAATATGACATTGTATTTTGAATTTTAGTAAAAATTTTATAAGTTTGCAATTAAAATGTTATTTTATAAATTTTTATAATTGTAATATGTTTAAGAATATTAATAAACATTATATTATTAAATAGTATTAAACATTCTTAAATTTTTTATTAAACATTAATCTATGTATTTATTAAACATTCTTAAATTCTATAAGAATATTATATTATTAAATATTAAGATCTTAAACATGTTCTCCCAATAACTAACTTTTTAACAAAAGTTCTTAACTACTGATCTTACATTATTTTCACAATATTTATACTCTAAGAACATCCTAAACTGATCTCCCTATAAACATGCCCTAATAGGTTCAATCAAATAGTTCTTATTATTTATGACAAATCCTTTCAAATCTACTTTTCACATTTATTAGTTAGACTTATGTTGTGGTCCACACTCATTTCTAGCTGTTGGATCAATTTTTTAGTTAAAGTCGGAGGGACTGTAATACAACTGTTTTTCTCTCTCTAGTTATACCTCAATTTATATGATGAGGATTAAAATAGTCTAGAAATTATGTGAACAGTGGAAAAGTTGGCAAAAAAGTGTCCCATGAACATAAAGTGTGTCAAATGAACTTACTTTCATAAAAAGTGTGTCTCAATGTAAATCTCCCTTATATTAATAGCAAAAGTTAATATAAGTTGGATATTACTAATACGTCTGTGAGAATATTGGTGTTAGTTTTATATATTTTTCCCATAGAAACTAACGTAAATATTTAGATCAATATAATTATGCACCAATTACAAATGCACAACATAGCAGCTGCAAGGGTTGCGTCGGCATGTGATGTTACGATGTAATAACTTTAGTGCTCCGTCAATATCATCGACTTGTGTCTCAAGACAAAGGCCTTCAAAATATATGGCCGTCGGGTTTCTGGCTTCAATGCACCTTTCAAAAAATTTCCTGTGTCGACCAGCTAACTTTATGTCATCAGGGTCGCTACAGAGGTTCAAGATGTTGGCCTCTTTCAACACGTCAGGATGGTAAACAATTTTTCTGCCTCTTTTTCCAGCACGTAGAAGTGACTGCAGGTACCACTAGTATTTGGCTGCTATCAACTTAGCTATTTTCGCCAACACATCGTTAGGACGATCTGGGTTACTCATCATTCTTATGAGAATATAAGAATTATGTGTACATAGTTCAATCTTAAATAAGACTCAGTTGTTGATGTGGTTGGGGAATTTGTGGTTCGATTTAAATGGTAAATGATATAAGTGCTTGACAAGATAGAGAGGTGACATCAAACCACTAAATGTAGTTTGGTGGATGTTGTAATAGTTCTTTCGGAAAAAGCACACTAAGTACGTACATAGTTGGAACCTACGTACATAGGCAACATATATATAATGGTCGTTCTTGAGGGAAGGAATTAAACATAAAATTTAAGTCAACAAACTTGAATCATCCTAACAAACGGTTTCGGCACATATGAATTAACGACGTGATAATATGTAATACAACAAGGAAGGGTTAATGGCTATTTAGACTATCGGCCCAATCCCCATGTTCATAGACGTCCTTCGCGTACTTCATACGGAAATTATCAATATCATTGTCGCTGATTCTCAAGCAGTCAGTCTCCAGATAACCCATGCTTAACAGTTCTAAAAACTTCATAGCAAAAGGTCCACAATCTCCCATCCTCTCGTTTTGACCTAAAGGCTTCACCCTGGAAAAGGTAAATGAAGCGAGAGGGTAATTGATGTCAATTATTGAGTGAAGTAGGAACGGTATCATCTCAATTACGGGCTGCATCCGGGTCTTGACAACAAACTCTCTGGTGAAAATGAGCAAAGGATCATAAATGGATACAATCCTGGTTTTAAGATTATGACCACTACGACCCAATGCTCTAGTTTGCAGTTCATTGGAGCATATACAACATCAACATCTTCAAGCCACTTCAACCTTGGTTCGTGGTGCATCCATTCTCCATTGACGATGTTAATGAGGATGTTGTCCCATACGAAATTCTCTTTCTTCAAGGTGTTGGAGAAAACATGGAACCTTCTCGTCAACTCGTAAAAGAGAACAGAGTCAACAATGATGCTCCTTCGTTTTATCAATTCTTGTTCGTTCTTTTGCCATAGCATTAGGGCCATCATTTCCATGTGCTGTAGATGTAGTTAAACCGAACTCAGTTTTAAATCACACCAGTCACAAATATACGTATAGTGTAAACTTCCTGAATAGTGTTCGTAAAATAAAATAATTACCAAAGTTTGGACCCATTCTTTAGGCAATATAATATTGGAGAAGAAGAGGTTATCTGCCTTGCGGAATCCAAAGAGGTTGTGTATCCTAAACAATATGGTAACCAATTACAAAATTAATATGAGTAGACAGATACAAATTATGCAATCCGAATAAAATATATAACACTTACACATCATCCTGTTTAATCAACTTGGTGAATTTTTCGTATTTCCATGATCAATAACTTCCATCGGTCGTATGAAACAGATCCAGCTTTTATCACTATGGGAAGGGATGGGAGATTCTCAGGTAGGTTGATGATCATCGTTTCTTCCCAGGCTGACTCATCGACAATAATAACTGACCGAGTCACCAGTTTATGTGCTGCACTGGGAAACACTTCCATCCCTGACTGTTATCTAGCAGATATGTTGGTTCTTTACAACCCTCCTCGATATCGCTTTCCTTATGTATTGCTTCTGCTTCGCCCTAATATCATGTATGTACATAGATACATATATACATACACATGAAATAAACTTACTAAGTACACAATGCATGTGGGTATACCAAATAATAGAAATCACATGGATTAGACACTTACTTGGACTATAGTTTCATATTCTACAAGTCCTTCAGTTTATTTACAACCCTCCACTGATTCACCTTCCTTAAGTATTACTTTCGCTTCGCCCTAATACCATGTACGTACATAAATTCATATATATATATATATACACAATAAACTTACTAAGTACACACTATATGTTGGTATACCAAATAGTCAAAATTATCAGGAATTAGACACGTACTTGGACTTCAGCTTCAACTGTAGTTTCATTTTCTACAGTTCCTTCAGTTTTGTTACAACCCACCACTGATTCACATTCCTTATGTATTACGTCCCCTTCAGCCTAATACAATGTACGCACATTGGTTCATATATATACACATTAAACTTACTAAGTACAAACTATATGTGGGTATACCAAGTATTCGAAATCACATGGTTTAAACACTTACTTGGATTTCAGCTTCACTGTAGTTTCATTTTCTACAGGTCCTTCGGTAGTGTTAAACCCCTCCACTGTTTCACCTTCCTGATGCAGTTCTTGCCCATCCACCTATTCAAAATAATGAAACGTTGGTTATACGTATATGGTACCGAATGTTTGTTGAGGATGGTACAGAGGTCATACTTAGTAAACCATCGCAGGAGATAAACAAATAATCGAATATTTAAGAAACTTACAGATGGAGATGCTCTGATGTTTTCTTCATCAGAAACCATTTTGTTACACCGCTCATCAGCTTCCTCATTTATTAGTGATGTATTCAGTTGCAGCAAATTCTACACAAACAAAGGTGTACCAAGTTATAAGAATACACCTAATTATAATGAACATATAATGTCAAATACTTACATTGGATACTGATTTAGTGGGTGATAGCTCACAACCAAACACATCTTCACCACCGACATCATCTGGGCAACAATGATCTCGAACGTTCTTATAACATATAAAATATGTGTACGTACATTAGCTACATGGGACGTATACGAATTTCACAATCCATATTTTTATAATACGTACACAAAATTACTAAAATTAGTGTACGTACAATAGATCCATCGTCCGGAGTAGGCTGGTGCATGTCATAATCGTCATCATCGGCTTCCCACCCAGCAGCAGGACTATGTGTTGTATCCTACAATAGAGAAAATAAATGAAAGAGGAGGTTACAAAAATGTTTGATGACGACGGTCATATCCAAAAGCTTTATTCATAAACACAAACACCAACAGTAAAATTGATGTCGTCCATTAGTTGGGGTCCAACTGCTCCATCATCACTCACAGAATGTTCACCATGTTTATCATCCTTCAAACCATCAACATTTCCAACATCATGTGCAAACAAACGAGAACAACAAAATTTAACATATATAAGATGTGAAAATCATACAACACTGATTTTAGTGGTCATAGCAACCTTAGCAGTGTCACCAACTCCCATGGTAGGAACCTTCTCTCTTCTTTTTTTCTAACCATTAATGAACTCATTCTTCGAAACTTCAACCTTTTCCCACTTTTTCTGTTTTACCTGTAGCTTTGACTTCTTCTCTGAACCCATCTTGGTACCAGCAGAAGGTTCCCCATAGTCCGTTTCCTTTAACCTCCAATAGTGCAGCTCTTATCTCTATATGGACGAAGCTCTTCATGTTTGCATCTATTTCCTTTAGCAGTGCTTCTTGCTTCCTGAAGAACCGACTGAGTTCAACCGCATACCTTTCAAATCGCTCATCCTCCAAAGCTTGATCACTATTGGGAGTATCATCCACTGCCACATTAGCTGCCGTTGATATCTTCGGTTTCTTATTTTCAGTTGTTGATGTTTCTCCTTGTTTTCTCTTGTTACATCCACCTGTAACTATAACACCAATAACCGAATATAACTTCATAAATGATATTGCTTGGCATAAGATTTTAAGATCACTTTCAAACCATAATACAATTGTCAACATACCTTTCTCTTCAGGTCGTATCTGTTTTGGGCAATCATCATCACCTCCCTCCCATATTGCCTCATCCCATTTGTGGCCAGCATTAAGCATTAATGAGCTTTTCAATGTTCTCAACTTAATGGTCTTCCTCCTCATCACGCCAGGAGAATGATCCATGAGAACAATGCTCCGCTGATTCGACCATCCGGCTAATAACCACCTATAAAATGATACATGTATAAGAAAATATACACCAATTAGATAACTTAAACTTTTCTATCACATGTGTATGTATTATATCAACCATGTACATACCTCTTTAGCGGCCTCACATGCGAAGATGCTTGCTGTCCGGATTGGGGGCAGTTTAGCCAAATTATGGATCGTTCTTTGAGTAAATGTTTGATCGTCTTTGTCAGACGGTATTAATTTTGCAAGTGATGGGACAGTTTCAAATGCCAGCAGTTGGAGTGCAAGAGAAAATCCATGAACAGCTATTGACCGTCGCTTGCAACTATTCACTAATCTGTCAAGATCTGCAGGACAATTAAACTCTGTAATAGTCTCCAACGTCCGTTCAAATAACAACCTTCCCCATGGGTATTCTTGGTCATCTCCACTGTTTTGGAAGTAGGTTTGACTGGCTGAGTAACACATGTGAGTACACCATCGACTATTATTATCAGCGACAAAGCAAATTTCTTCCACATATTCTTCTCTTCAGTCTCCAACATCTGAACCAAGTCGGCAATTGTTAGTTCCTTTTTTTCCTGAATAGTGTCTTCCAAACAGTCTTACATCCTTCTTCCTTTTTAACCACTGCGTTCACATCTCTCTTTTTTGGATATTTTCCATATTCCAGACCTGTCAGCAAATTCTTGTAATCCAAACTTTATTGGATGACCACCAAAAATAATCCACATATCATGCCGTTTTTTGGTCACCAACTGACGGCAAACTAATCCATGGATAAGCTTCTCTGAGAATGAAGCCTTGTTCGCAGGGATGCGAAAAAGCTGCCCAAATGGAGACTTTAAAAAGTTTTCCATTTATGTTGTTCCATTCAGCACCTTTGCTATTGTAGCAAGATACTCCGGTTTAGAATACGCATTGATCTTGGTTTCGAGAGGGTAATGGTCAAGAGCAAATAACCTCCGCGGTAAAACCAAAATCCTTGGAGAAACATTCTCTTGTTCTTCCAGAGCCAACCTACGAAGAACAATTTAGTACATATTAGTTTATACGTACACAAGAACTATGAACCCAAATTCCAATGTCTACCAAATTTCCAATTTGTACACAATTACGGTTCTACTTTCTTACCCGCCCCAAATACATAATTATTTAGAGAATTCAAAAACTTTTTAATCAAAACAATTCCCCCAAATTGTATTTTTGGATCTCGCGAATGTAGGATTTCGGTGGCAATCTCCTTTCAATCAAATGGGAAAATCAATCCAATCACTTACCTTCTTAATCTACTCCGGTAATGTAATACCCAATGAAGCTACTTTGTCGCGAACCTTCAATCTCTTCCTCTTCTTCTTCTTCTCGGTCAGATTCTTCTCGGTCTCCTTCTTCTTGGACTTCTTCTTCTACTTCTTGCAGATCTACACAACTAATTCAAATCTGCGGGTTCTTCGAAACGGTGTTCGACCACCAAATCGGACAACCAAAATCGCTTCCGCCGTTTATTGTTTCTTTCGACAACGACGAGTTACTTTTTACTGTAATAGAATTTTTAAAAAATATAAATTGAAACAGTGCAACGGTTGGTTTGTCCCCATATAATTAGTTTTAATCAAACAGAATTTCAGCACATCAGTTGGGTAATGAAACTAAAGTCTAATTGATCAGTTACAGGGTATAGTTGTCTTATTTTTACTAGGTGGCTAAAATCTGGAAAGCTTTTTTGAGTTTGCTTTCCCGTGAGAGAAATTATTGACTTGGAGTGGTTAGTGAAAAAATCTTAGAAGTATAGATGTAGTATAATAAAATATGATGCTAGCCAGGAGGTACAAAGAAACACATCTATCCGACTATCTTTTTACATTTTTCTCGCCCACTTCTCCCAACAACAAAAAATGTTATATTCTATACATATTTTGACTTAACATTTGCAGAAACATGTACTGGAAAAAGAAAACAAAATTGAAAGAGAAAAGCGAAAAGAGCAATGGCGATAAGCTTGATAACCATAGCTATTTTGACCCTCTCAGTGTTACTAATTTCCTTGTCTCTCGGCGTCGTCACAGCAAAAGAGTTGCATCAGAATGAAGCAAAGTGGACAATGTACGAGCAATGGCTTGTGGAGAATGGGAAGAACTATTACGGTATCAGAGAGAAGGAGAGACGGTTCATAGTCTTCAAAGACAACTTGAAGCGCATTAAAGAACACAACTCGGATCCGAACCACAGTTACCAACGTGGGTTGAACCAGTTTTCGGACCTGACAGCTGATGAGTTTCGATCTAATTACTTAGGAGGGAAGATGGAAAAGAAGAGCGTATCAGATGTAGCGGAGATGTATCAGTACAGGGAAGGAGATATTTTGCCTGATGAAGTGGATTGGAGAAAGAGAGGAGCAGTGGTTCCACGAGTTAAAACACAAGGAGACTGTGGTATGATTTTCAATTTTCTTGGTATTATTATTTTGATTTTATATTGCCATTGTGTGGTTGAGATATAATTAGCGATTGATAAACATGTAGGAGGCTGTTGGGCGTTTGCGGCGACTGGAGCGGTGGAAAGTATAAACCAGATCACAACCGGATAATTGATATCTTTGTCGGAACAAGAACTCCTTGACTGTGACAGGACCGACAACTTTGGATGTATTGGAGGTGGAGCAGTATGGGCTTTTGACTTCATTGTTAGCAACGATGGTATAGTAACAAATGAAGTTTATCCTTACACTGGCAATGATACTGCAGCGTGCAAGGCCATTGAGGTTTGTAAAACCAAACATAGATGACGATCTTTTATTTTAGACTCAATTTTGGGTAACTTGATTCTACCAATTTGTCTTTAGCATTTCAACTAATCTTTTTTTCATCTCTGTTTTCATTATCAAGATGCCTACCACTTGTGTTGTTACCATTAATGGTCGTGAGGTTGTTCCTGTAAATGATGAGATGTCTTTGAAGAAAGATGTTGCTCATCAGCCTATTACTGTTATGATATCAGCAGCAAACATGAGCGAGTACACATCAGTAATTTCAATTGACATTGCTGGCACCAAAATGCTTGATTTTTTAATCTTTAAAACCCAACACTAACTTGTGATCATATTTTCGTTTTGGTTTTCTTGTGTTTTTCCTCAGGGTGTGTATAAAGGACCCTGTAGTAACTTAGGTGGAGACCATAATGTAATAATCGTGGGCTATGGAACATCATCAGATGAAGGAGACTACTGGCTTATTCGTAATTCATGGGGACCAGGATGGGGAGAAGGCGGATACCTTAGGCTCCAACGTAACTTCCATGAACCAACCGAGAAGTGTTCTGTCGCAATGGCGCCTGTATACCCAATCATGTGGAATTCTTCATCTGATTTGTTGTCCCCAAGTGTGTTTAAATTGCTTCTTTTATTTGCTTTTCAGTTAATTAGTTTGGCCTTGCTTTGAGATAGACTTTATTGGTGTTCAAGCTCGATCCACAAGGGTCTGTGTTGTTACCTTTTTAGTGATGCAGCGCCTACTATCATACATTGAGCTTCGTTTTATTTGTTCTTTCTGCTTTTGCCAAGTACTTGAGTTTTAGCTTCTGTTAGTCTATAATAATGATAACGATGGGATGGTCTTTATTTTCTAAAGTTGATCTTAATGGTTTCAGTTGTATAAGTAGAATTGTTAGTTGTTTCTTCTTAGTTTTTTTTTAAAGCAAACAAAACAAGATTGTCTCAGTTCTCAAACCTCTCACTTTGAACTAAGCTCTCATTTTAGTTCTTTAGAATCCTAGCTTTCTTGCCTTCCAAACCTTTTTATCTTGCTGCAACATTTATTAGCAAGCCAATCCTCTCAAGGAGTTTTTTTCGGGATTATTTTAAGGTTCTTCATGTTTATTGTAATAACTTGACATAGCTCAGCTACTCTGCTGACAATATAGAGATGTATTTGCGGTAGTTATTGATTACATCAAAAATCTATTTGGAACCGTTAAGTACGTTATATAATAACCGTATTCAGTCACAGTCAAATATACATCTAATTAACTACAAGAAAACAGGAAATTTACGACTACGATTGGCGACTAAACTCGTGGTCGCCAAATTTAGCGACTGTTTAACTACTACTTTACAACTGCTAAAAGTTAGTCGTAAGTTAGTCGTTTTTTACCGACTGAAATGAGTAGTTGGTTCAGTAGTCGTTAATTAGCGACTACTTTACGACTGAAAGACAAGAAAGTAAATTTGTCAGCAAACAATAGCTAATTTGACGACTACATGGTGACTACTGCGGCGAGTCATTAACTTGGCTACTAAAATACGACTACATTTGTTAGTCGGCCATTTGGCGACTACTAAGCGACTATTGAGGTGAGTCGCAAAAATGTCGGCCAAAAAGAAACATGTTTTATTCGTTTGTGGGGTTGGTAAGCTTTGTTTTGTTGTGACGGTTAGTTTGAGTCACATCACAGTCGTTTTACAGTCGGTAATCAGTCGCCAAAATACTCTATATATACCACACCTTCGTTTCTTATTTCATTCACACCACAAGCAAGAGCATTAATAAGAAACAAATGGAGAGTGAGAAAAAAAAATTTGAGAGTGAGAAAAAAAACGAGAGTGGGAAAAAAAAAATCAAAAGAAAAAAAAAAACGAGAGTGAGAAAAAATCAAAAGAGAAAAAAAAAACGAGAGTGAGAGATCTTTAATAATGGCGGGAAGTTCTAATTATAGTCATTTTCGGGAGTGGATGTATAAGAGGCTTGATGAAGTGACGGGAAATTTCATGGAAGAGTTCAGCACTGGGGTAGAGGAGTTCATGGCTTTTGCAAATAGTCAGCGTTTAGCACAAAATAATGGTGGTAAGTTTCAATGCCCTTGTGATAAGTGCAAAAACGGTAGGCGTCTTCCGGGGGGTACAATTTGGAATCATATTTTTTGCTATGGGTTTATGCCAGATTATTATGTTTGGTATAAACATGGGGAAGAAATTAATATGGGCATAGGAACGAGTTATGTAGATCCGACGTTTGTAAGTGGGAATGAAGAAGGGGGTAATGTGGTAGGAGATAGATATGTGGATATGGTGAATGATGCATTTCGTTATAACATACGTTTAGATGATAATTATCATCAAGATAATTATCATCAAGATGGTAGTTATCAGAATGTCGAGGAACCGGTACTTAACCATTCCAAGAAATTCTACTACTTGTTAGAAGGTGCAAAAAATCCATTATATGATGGTTGTCATGAAGGTCACTCACAATTATCCCTAGCTGCTAGAGTCATGCAAAATAAGGCAATATGAGTGAAAAGTTAGTGGATTCGGTTTGTGAAATATTGACTGATTATTTACCAGAAGGAAAGCAAGCTACTGGCTCACATTATGAGACCAAAAAATTGATGCGCAATTTAGGCCTCCCATA
>NC_025693.1:24292388-24293237 GCF_000633955.1 Camelina sativa
ACTAAGGAAAAACACAAAATAACTCATATTAAAAACCAGAGTATACAGGATTTGGACATAACGAGGTGGGAAACAAACAGAGAAAAGGTGTTTTTCAACTAAGATATTTGTTTGATAGGATAAAATACTCTAGATGAGATGGAGTTTTCTAAGTCCAAAAAAGGGAAACTTTCAAATCGGAATCAGTTTGCGGATATATAATCTTGGTAAATAATTATTATTTACTTTTTTAACATGAAAAATTAATTATATTATATTATTAAATTTTTACAAGATACACAAAACCATTCAAATGTAATTTTTAAAACCAATAAAGGAAATTAAACATAAAAAGAAATTGACCCTGCTTTCTAAACAGAAACTTTATAAACAACCAAAAAATATATTAAATTTTATTTTTCTATATTCGTAAACAATTAACAATTTATAAATGAAATTTCAAAATATTTTCTTCATCAAACTTTGATTAAAATATGTTGCTTGAAATAGATTTCGATCATGTTAGTTTAATATCCTACACGGCTACACATTGTTACCGGTTAATACTTAATACCAAATGATATATTTGCTTTCACCCATACATTGCTTCTTAGCCTTCTTTGTAGACTTGAATATCGTTAAATTGATTATTATATCACTACAGTTAACTATGGAACCACTTTTGTTTGGTAAAAAAAAGCTTATATTAAGGAAATATTGTAATCTAGCACACTTTTTGAAACTTTATTATCACAATAGCACACTTTTTGAAACTTTAATATCACAATATCACACTTCTTAGATTGAATTGTCAAAAACACCATTTAACTAAACCACCTCTTTCCCAACCAATTCTTTTTATGCACACAA
>NC_025693.1:24293297-24294101 GCF_000633955.1 Camelina sativa
TATTTCTCCAACCTCTTATTGAGGAGTTAAAAGAGTTGTGGTCTACTAGAGTTGATGCGTACGATGTGTCCTTGAGTCAAAATATTAATCTAAAAGCAGCGCTGATGTGGACGATCAGCGATTTCCCGGCATATGGCATGTTATCTGGATGGACAACACATGGTAAATTGTCTTGTCCAGTTTGCATGGACGATACAAAGTCTTTTTATCTACCTAATGGAAGGAAGACATGTTGGTTTGATTGTCACCGGAGATTTCTTCCCCATGGTCNCGGCAGAATAAAAAAGACTTCTTAAAAGGTAAAGACGCTATGAGAGAGTATCCACCTGAGTCTTTGACCGGTGAGCAAATTTACTCTGAGCGATTGAGTGGTGTGAATCCACCAAAAACGAAGGACGTCGGTGGAAATGGTCATGAAAAGAAGATGCCGGGATATGGGAAGCAACACAACTGGCACAAAGAAAGCATATTGTGGCAGCTGCCATACTGGAGGGACCTCAATCTACGACATAATATTGATGTGATGCATAAATAGAAGAATTTTTTGGACAACATCATGTATACTCTTATGCGTGTGAAGGGTAAATCAAAAGATACCATCATGTCAAGATTGGATTTAGTGAAGTTTTGTTTTCGGCCACACTTACATCTAGATAGTAGGGGTAAAGCACCTTTCCCGACATATATATTGACAGACGAAGCCAGAACAAGCTTATTGGAATGTGTGAAACACTCAGTTAAATTCCCTGATGGTTATTCGTCAGACTTAGCTAGTTGTGTTGATATGGAAAATGGAAAGTTTTC
>NC_025693.1:24297416-24299092 GCF_000633955.1 Camelina sativa
TCTCTCCTGGCCGCCTCCGCTCTACTTCTGGCCCCTAATGGCCTTTGGCCAGTTTCTCAACTTCAGGTACAATCTTCAGCAACTCTCTTTGTTGAGTCAAAATCGAATGCGTTAGATCGATGAAATTAGGAATCTTTTAGTCAACCCCAACCCCATTAGTTAGCTTGATTCCCTATTGTGTAATGCCTCACTTCTCCACGGTCTAATCTTTACTGGTTGTTAAAGTTTTGTCTTTTTCAAGTTTCAACCATCGAATCTGGTTTAAGCTTTTAAGCTCGAATCTGTCTTAAAAGGTCACATCTTTGACAGCTAGGTGAAGTTGATGTTTGATTCAATTAGCAGTTTAGTTCTTTTCAACAATTTATGGGTGAAAAGAAGAGAAGAAATGAGAGTCAGGATGGAGCAAAATAACTCGAGTCGGGAATGAAGAAAAAGGGAAGAAGAAGCGTTAAACGACGTCGTTTTGAGTCACAGAAGCTGTTTCTTTTGTTTTTCAAAACGACGTTGTTTCTTACGTGGCTTCCACGTAAGCAGTCGTTAACGGTCTATTAACACCGTTACGGCTCGTGTATGATTCAACACCGTTTTACAAGTTGGAGTAGTGAATTTGAATTTTATTTAAGTTAATGTATGGATTTGCTCATTGGTAAAATTGGGGTAGGAATTCAACATACCCCTTTAGCTGGGGTATGAAAATACCGATTTTCCATATATAAGCAGGTTACTTACTGGAACGCCACAAATCTATTTCCTACTTGGGTTCAAGAGATAGTGCATGGATCTTTAAACAAGGTCAAAACATAGCCAATGTATTTTACAAGAGGCTATTTGTTTCATACAGAGAATCACGGCGCTGGACGAAGCACATGTAACTATCGGGTATGTGCTAAGGGTGAAAATTACACGGATGAATCTGATGCAGCGGATTTCTACGGAACCATAACTGATATCATAGAGCTTCAATATGAGGGGATGGTTAATTTGAGAATCACACTTTTTAATTGCAAGTGGTATGACCCTGTTATCGGTACAGGCACTCGGATCAGCAATGGTGGTGTCATAGACGTACTTTCAACAAGAAAGTACAATAAATACGAACCATTTATTCTAGGTAAGTATATATATATATATATACATGTGTATTTATTTATCTGTAAATAAAACATTATTGTTGATATGCTAATGTAACTTTCATAATTTGCAAATGCAGCCTCTCAAGCAGAACAAGTGTGTTATATTCCGTATTCATACATAAAAAAACCGAAGCAAATATGGTTCAATGTTCTAAAGGTGAATCCGAGGGGAAACATTTCTGGAGAATATGTCAACAGTTCAGAGACGACTCTTTTGCAAACCGAAAATGATGATGTTGTATTGATGACTACAATTGAAAATATTGTACTTGACAATTTGGAAGAGGAAGTACACCCAATAAATCTAGATTACGGCGTTGAGGATGTGGAACCTGAAGATGAATTCTTGTGTAATTTATCATCTTCGGATGATGAAGAACCAGATGATGAAGAATCCTCCTAATTATGTCTATGTCAAATTTGTGCAATAAATAATATGTAATATATCTTGAATTGTGTTCTAAATAATACGTAATATATATTAAATGTTATGTTTAAAAATATATAAACTAAGCCAAATATATAAATTAAGCCAAATATATT
>NC_025693.1:24300140-24318431 GCF_000633955.1 Camelina sativa
TGTATTGATGACTACAATTGAAGATATTGTACTTGACAATTTGGAAGAGGAAGTACACCCAATAAATCTAGATTACGGCGTTGAGGATGTGGAACCTGAAGATGAATTCTTGTGTAATTTATCATCTTCGGATGATGAAGAACCAGATGATGAAGAATCCTCCTAATTATGTTTATGTCAAATTTGTGCAATAAATAATATGTAATATATCCTGAATTGTGTTCTAAATAATATGTAATATATATTAAATGTTATGTTTAAAAATATATAAATTAAGCCAAATATATAAATTAAGCCAAATATGTAAATTAAGCCAAATATATTAAATGTTATGTTTAAAAATATATAAATTAAATTATATGGATTTAAAAGGATTAAATTAAGCCACTGATTAGCGACCATTAAGTGACTAAGTTCAAAATACTTGGGTTTAATTACCCCAATCCGTTAATGGACTAGATTATAGACTTCTTAAACAAGCCCAGCCTTTTTAAAAAAATTAGTCTGCGTATATGCCAACTACTTAGGGACTGATAAGCGACTATATTGAAGCTTATTGGGTTAATTAAACACGAAATCCATTAACGGCCCATCACACACGACCTAACCCTAATCGTTAACCTAATCTCTAATCATTCTCACCTTTCTTCTTCTTTGTGTTCTTCGCCGTTTTCTCTCTAACATCGAAACCCTAATCTTCGCCGTTCTTCGCCGTTTTCTCTCTAACATTGAAGATGCCTCTTGTCAAGAAGCCTGGACGCAAGAGAAATGTTGCCCCCAACGCTTCTCTCAGACCCGGTGGCTCTAATCCATTGTCTAAGGTGAGAAGACTCAACCCTCTACCGCCTCAATACAACTTCACTCCGGTGGCTGAAAATCCTACGCCTCCGACGCCTCAAGAAGAAGTCCGCGTTTCTCCCCAGCTATCGACATCTGCGGCACCGCAAGTCAGAAACTATCCACCACCGCAGGTCCTTTTTAGAGACTCTGTGAATCGAGTTGGTGTAGAGCATCCATCTCGGTCATCAACCGAAGTGATGAACAATTCACCGGTTCAATCGAATCCATTGGAAGATTCTGCGAGATCTCCAAATGCAGCCTCTCACGCTCAAAGTCATCCTTCTTCTCAAGGTCACAACTTTGCAGAGTCAGATCCAGTCTTGCCAGAACTCCAGGAGGACACGTTGAGGGCTCTAAACACGATACTTATGGTGCCGGACCGTCATAAGTTCACCACCGTCCTCTCTCCGGAACCGAAGCCTAACACGACTTGGTATGTCTACTTTTTCATAATTTTACAACCGTGTTCTAGTTAGTTGGTTGATTTTTGTTGTCTGATTGTAGTAAATACTCTTAGGGATTCATGTCTGTTATTGGTTGGCTTCAGATTGTAGTAAACGACTGAATGTGTTTAATGTCTGTTTCAGTGTGTAGTAAACGATTTTAACTAACCGTGTTCTAGTTAGTTGAGAAACAAATTCTGAAACAACCGTGTTCTAGTTTGTAAATTAGTTAGACTTACAACCGTGTTCTAGTTTCTGTCAACCGTGTTTCAGTGTTTCATGTCTGTTATTGGTTGGCTTCAGATTGTAGTAAACGACTGAATGTGTTTAATGTCTGTTTCAGTGTGTAGTAAACGATTTTAACTAACCGTGTTCTAGTTAGTTGAGAAACAAATTCTGAAACAACCGTGTTCTAGTTTGTAAATTAGTTAGACTTACAACCGTGTTCTAGTTTCTGTCAACCGTGTTTCAGTGTTTCATGTCTGTCAAAGAACTGACTTGATTCTTTTGTTATGTGAGGTTTACTCGTGATGCAAGATCAGCACTGGTTCGGAAGATTACTAGAGTTTTTACAAACAAATTTGATGGTCCATACTACAATTGGTCATGTGTGCCTCCGGATAGACAAGAAAAATACTTCCTTGAGTTTGCGGTATAGTTTTATGTTCTGAGGTTTCATTCATAGATATGTTTTGATTAAGTTGTTGTTCACTAACGTAATTCTATTTTCCTTTTTTCATAGAAAACACACACTTGGGATCCTTTAATAACAGGAACAGTGCAAGCGTATTTCTATGAGATATGCCAACGACGGATGAAAAACATGGTTAGCGACGTTAGGATTAGTCGAGTGCAACCTAAATGGATCGAGGGTGACCTGTGGAAAATAATGGTTGCTCAGTGGAGACTGAAGAAGCACAAGAAAGGAGTCAAATCTATTCCAAAGCTCGCATGTCAGACCGTAATGGTCTCGGTCCTCACATGCACTTATATGGGCCAACATCTTATCAACAAGTCAAACAAGGCTTGGTGAGTAACTTTGTTTTTTTCTTACACCTTTGCAACTTAAACTTATGTCTTAACCCTTTTCTTTGTTTTTGTAACATTCCAGCAAGAAAAACTTGGGAGACCAGTGAGTCTCGGTGAGGTTTTCAAAGAGACTCATACAAAGCCAGATGGTAGGTATGTGGATCGCAAGGTCGAGAAGATCTTTACAACTTATGAGAAAAACTTACAAGCTAAGCTATCTGAGATTGAGTCAGATCCTTCACGAGTTCAGGAGCTCACAGGAGAAGATTATACTGCCATCTTTCTTCAGGTAAAGTTACATTTCTCACAATATATATTTAAAGAGTCTTTAACTTTCATATGAGGTATTTACAGTTTCACCTTTTCTTTTCTCAGTCCACCGAGAAGGATTCACGAGGTAATATTTTTGGGCTTGGTAGCCTCAAGGATCATCTTCAGGGTCTTCTCAATGGCAACAGCTATCATCAACAAGGACAGTCATCATCGTTTGTAGCATTGCAAGAGCAAATGCAGGAAGCTCAAAGGATCATTGAAGAACAAGTTGCTTATGCGACAAAACGTGATGCTGAGTTTGCTGCTTGTGAAGCAGAACATTCCAAAGTTGTGGCTGAGCAACAGAAGAAGATTGATCGCTTGGAAAAGTTCATGCAGAAACTTGATCCGGTCTTTCTTGAGTTCCATGAGTCTGAATCAAGTGATGCATCCATCGACCCTCCTACATAAAGAGCATTTCCTCCTTAGGTTAATTCTTAGGCTACTTATCTCTCTCTATTTCTTACTCTAATGAAGTTGACAATTTGGGATGATGTGTTGTTCCTTGTCACTTAAGAGAATCATAGTGTTAGTTCTCTCTTTTGGTTGTGACAAAAATATGGTTCTCTCTTTTTGTTATTGCTTATGTGGTGTACTAATTACAATTATGGTTAACTTTTGGTAATTAAAAATGCAAATTTTAAGGCTTTCTTTGATTATAAATTCGAGTTATAAACAAAACAAAAAAGAAAAGATTCTGGTTTTTAATCCCTATAATCTTCAAATAGTCATTAAATCTATCTTTACATAGTCGCAACACAGTCGTCAAATAGTCGTCTCGTAGTAGCCATGTAGTCACTATTTAACGACTGTATCACAACTATTCTCAAACTAATCTCCTTCACATCGCATTAATCGTTAAACTGTCAGCAAATAGTCGTAAATGTTTACTGACTACTTTACGACTATCTGTACACAACGACTGTTCACAGTTTTCTTAATCGTAACTTAGTCACAAAATAGTCGTAAAAATTTACGACTGCATTACGACTACGTTTACGACTACGTGGATTAGTTGTAAAGTAGTCGCTATTTACCGACTACATTATGACTGAATTTCTTACCGACTAACGTTTTACGACAACAGTGATTAGTCGTAACGTAGTCGTAATTTCTGAAAAAGCGACTACTAATCGACTATAAATGCAGTCGCAAAATGCCTGTTTTCTTGTAGTGATTGAAAAGATATGTATTTTCAAACCGTTAAGGAGAGTTGGAAATGCACCAAATCTTTGGAAGTTTGAAAATGTCTATATTTCTACTTTGGAAATCCGTGTACTGTAAACACAATATAATCTCCTTCATCTGATGATGTAACCACACGATTTGGTGGATATTCATATTATACCGCAAAAAACTCTTTAAGAGGACTGGCTAAGTTTTGCAGAGTTAAAAGCGTTAAAGACAAGAAATGTTGAGTTGAGTTCTACAGAACCTAGCTGTTCTCGTCAAAAACAATCTCATTAGAGCTAAAATGAGAGCTTAGTTCAAGCAAGAGGTTTGAGACGAATATTGTTTTTAATTTATAATTTAAAAAGTATTACTAACCACCAAAAAATATTGTGATTTTCCGGAAATTCGAGAAACGAATATATAAATAACTAAAAGCAAAAGTATTATCTTTGTCAATTGGAATAATCAAACTTGGGGAAAAAGGTGTCATCACCTAACTAATTACAATATATGTTATTAGTGCTTCAATCATTTACATGAACTAAAACAAATTTTTACATATAATCGGATCAAGTGAGCCCCTAATTTTTTTAGTGGGTAGCACAAAGGTAGATTCATTATGTTTACTTTAGGCTGAAAAAAAATAGTTACACATGACACAAAGTAACAATTCTATTAAAGATAAAGTTAATAGAACTTAAATCATAAATTTATATAAAAATATAAAAATTTATTTTTATTCTTTTTGTTTGCGTACATGAGTAAATCATAAAGATAAAGTTATATAAAACTTTGTTTTTATTCTTTTTGTTTGCATACACAAAGTAGTTCACTATTCTTTAGATATTGATCTCTTGTGCTTTAATTTGTTAGGTGCAATGCAAATCTGTGTACATCAATAAATCAATATATCATGTTTTTTCTCTTTCCAGCGAAGTTTGTCAAATCAGCACACCATTTGTATGAAGTATGAAGTAAAAGTTGTAGATTCAAAGTCCCACACCTAGAATGTGTCTTGCACTCATGGCAAATAACCTTTGATATAAAGAAAACAAAACACTAAGAATAAAATAAGATGAGTAATATTTTGCATCCACAGTCACAATTATTATTTTGAAAATTATCGAAACTGAAAGACAACCAGCGCGGAAACATTATTTTGAAATTCTTGATAGGTGTAATATTTTGCATCCACAAACAGTTTCTCAACAAAAAAAAAAATCGATCTTATGGAGGTTCAGGAAAACATTAATGATGATTGATGAGGTAGGAGATAGGCTATTTGAATTCTATAAATAGTGCCTTGTTTCTTTTAATTTGAACATTAAAACCTCTTTTTACTATTATTTTTTATATATATTACCTTTTTAATTAACTCTTGTTTCTAGCTTTAAACGTCTTTTTGTTGTTGTATAGCTAGCTAGATAATTCACAATTATAAGACAATAAGTACGTAATCTCATTTTTGCATTCAAGTTTTTTCTTGTTTTCCCTATAGCATAATTTTATTAAGAATATATATTATTTTCTAATATAAGTGAACAAATTTATAGCGAATGATCACTATCAAAGAAGAAAAGTCAATTTGAACAGTCGTTGCCAACACTAATCTTGTTCGATAGACTTGACGTTATCACAGTTCAAAAACAGAAGCGGCCAAACACAGAGGTGCGAGTGCGACATGATCGATATTGACATTATTGTTAATCCGAGTAACCGGATTAGAGTATGCATGATGCATGTCAATATAATTTATTTTCGAATTAAAATAAATCATATCTTTATTTTAAAATTTTATTATCACTAGAGGTAACAATATCATCCAAAATATTCAGTTTTGCTTTTTAACAAATATATATATATATATATATACTAGATAAGGATCCGCCCGATGTGCGGGTTTAAAGTTTTGTAAATAAAATTAACTTTAATAAAATTTATTATACATTATTTATAATTTTTTTTTGCTATAATACACTGATTTATATCCATATAAAAATCTTTTGTGTATGTTACCATTAAAAATATATTTTTACATCTAGGTATACTGTATGTTACAAATATATTATTTTCCACCACCTAGAAAATGTCTATATGAACAAATTAAGTCAACTATTATATGTATCTTTACATTCAATTTTACATAGTTTCTTTAATCACTAAAATTGTTGGCTCAAAAAAGATTTTGAATAAAAAATAAATTACATCACAATACATTTATGGAAAGAACTTTGGTTCTACCCTCCTCCCTTATGGGGAGAACCTTGCGTCTAACTTCCTTCACCATGGAGAGACCCTTCGCTCCGCCTTCCTCCCTTGGGGAGATAACCTTGCGTCCAACCTCTCCCACCTTCCTCTTTTGGGAGATAACCTTGCGTCCAACTTCCTCCACCATAGAGAGAACCTCGGCTCTGCCCTCCTTCTGTGTGGAGAGAACATATTCACGTCTTTTAGCTATCTCAAAGTAGCTTACTCCAGCAACCAATGAAACTAAAGATCATTTTCCAATGTCACAAAATCTTTTGATAGTAACTAATGTTAAACTTTCCAATGTATTCATGGAATTTTATTTGACACACAATGATGTAGCTTCTGTCTCCAAGCTCCTATGGATCTATCAACAACGATTTATGTTTTTTCAATCTATCTATGTAGGTTTGTGTTTGATTAGCCTATTTTATCCAACCATTAGGTTGATGACCTCTCCTTTTGAGATTAAACGAATGGTAACAATTATATTTGTCCAAAAAAAAAAGTCTATGACCAACCAATCAAGGTTGAAAAATTAGAAGAAAATTAATTTGACATAATTAATGAAATAATAGAAAATTATAAGCATAGTAATATATGAATCTCAAATAATTCAAAGATAATTAAATAAAATATTCTAAAACTACTACAATAAATTTAAAATACATTATTAGAAAAAGAAGATGCATAAATTAATCCTCCATTTTTTTTTTGGTCAACATACTAATCTTACCTATTCCAAACTGAAAAGGTAGAAAGTAGGAGTATATTTTGGTTTTAAAACATAAGAAAAATTTGTCTTCCCATTAAAAAAGTTTGACCAATAGAACAAAGTTGAAAGCAATATTTTTGAATAAATTATTTTGTTAGATGAATAATATGAAACAATCTATGTTTATATAGAAGTGAGTATTTATGTTTTTTAGAATTAATAAATTTTTGTATATTTTCCTTAATCCCTTTTCTATTTATGAGAAAATTTATTTCAATGAGCTTATTGTTTTTTAAAAAATTTCTTGCTTCCCACTTTCTTGTAAGACGTACTATCGTTCGATGATAAGAACACTTTCTGTTTAGTTGATCAAGTATTAGATAATCTGTTGTTATCTTACATTTGTGTATTCATTTTTTTTATGCTACTTGTCCTGAAAATTAATAGAAATAATAACACCGTGAGAAATTTGTTAATCCCAAAAACCTTAGTTGTTATGCATAAGAAACTTTGTTAACACTTCAAAGTCAAAGATTGCATAGTATGCTTATGAAAGTGATAAACAAAACAATATTCAAAGAAACGATGACAAAAACACGTGGTAATATATAAGAATCTTTTTATATAGTTGTTTTGATTAGACAACAAACAAATTGCCTTTGAGACTTGTTTAAGAACAATGATGTATCAAACAAAAGGTTAATGAAAAATAAAGAACAAAATTTTACCAAGAAAAACAAAGCTAGTCGAAATTATTTTGTTTGGTGAAAAATATGTCATCATCTATTTGTTTATATAGAGGACTGTATTTACAATCCTTTTCCTTTTAGGATTAACAAAGTTGTTTTTAATATAATAAGATAACAATTATTTTATGCATCGTTTTACCAAACTTGAAATTTGTGATTTCTGATCGTTAAAATTGACACGTGTTATGATTGGATGAGTTACTAAATTTGATACTATGTGATTTCTGATTATTAAAATTGACACGTGTCACGATCTGATGAGTTACTAATTTGGATATTTAATTGTTAAAACTAACACGTGTCACGATCTGGTGAGTTTTAATTTTGATCTCTGATCGTTAAAACTAACACGTGTCACGATCTGGTGAGTTACTAACTTTGAGAACCAAGCTTTATATAATAAGATATGATTTCTCTCTACTTTATTTTTTTTACAATAATTTAATTATTTTCTTCAAAATTGTATTTTCAAGTTTCTATATTTTCATATTTTGAAATATAGGAATATATTTATTATGGTAATATAAAAAACTAGAAATAGGCTCGTGCGATGCGCGAGATATATTTAATTTTATTTTTATTAATTATGATATATCTTATATTTACAAAAATATTTTTGAAATATTTTTGATTAAAGTAATTAAATCTCTCAAAGTTTTGTTATTATGTGATAAATTGTTAGGTTCTTAGAGGATTTCCAACTTCTCTCTATTTTAAAGTCAATACTCTTTTATAAAGTAACATTTGCTCTAACCATACTCTATATCTTACTCTAAAATAGACTAAATGGTAGGATCACTCTATATGCAACATTACTTTTTTATACTATCTATTTTAGAGTATAAAATAGATTGATATATTGAAAAAAAACTATGCTCTATTTTAGAGTAAAAAATAAAATATATATTGGAGATTGTCTTAGCACACATGGGTTAAAATGCTCAAATATTCAAACTGTGCTTTAATTATAAGTCTCAATTTTCGTTTTGAATGTCATATATCAGACATTCAAAACGAAAATTGAGTAATTAAAATAGTTTACAAATATTTCTAGAAGAATCTTATCTTCCCTACATCTTTTCCAAAGCTTTAATATATGGATGTGAAATTGAAAGATTATCTATGTCCAATTTGAATCGATTACCAAGCCATGTCCCCTCATGCTATATGAGACTGAACTCTCAGTTTGTATATGTGGAAAGAGACGGATTAGGAATGCGAAGGCCTTTACTTCGAAAGGAGACCCGAAAGGCGCAAACGAACGTGATCTGCTATACCGAATCGAAACTCAGAAATTATTATACCGAATAGTTATCTGATGATTCGCTAGATCCCTATAACCAGAAAATTATTATCAAAACTCAGTAACTATGAAAGTAAATAAATAAAAATTATGTTTTAGTCTTAATCGTAAAGAAAAATAACTGATAATTTTTTATCTCTTTGTGAGTGGTTTTACAACTTTATATATTTTTTAACTCAATCTTAATATTTGATTTTGACTCCACAATATGTTGCTACGGTTTGATTTTCTTCAATTAGCCTCCTAACAAATTTCTTGTGAATGAGAAACTCTATATGAATGCTTAAAATGTGTTATACTTCTATGATGATGGGTTATTTCTCGGTCCTTGTCTTATATTCTTACTCATTATGTTCTTTTAACTATAAAAAAATGAACTCTCCAACATGTCAATTGGTGTAGATGGAAGGGTAGACAAAATCAGAAAAATTGATATCAACAATAGATACATTCCAATTTTTTTTCTGACATAACTACATTTCTAATTTATTTTAACTTACATCTAAATATTTTTTTAATTAACTATATTTGAACTTAAATATATATATATATATATATATATATATATATATATATATGTTGACTTTTCCATCAGATTTTGATGATTTTAAAAGAATATATGTGAGAAAAAATCAGACCGGCTCAAATTCATCCAATCATTAAACTAAATTTTTTAAAACCTGAATTTTGTACTATACTAATGAGATTATGAATCTAGAGAATATGTTTTACAAGGTAACAGAAGAATCACCAATGATCATTTTGAACAATTAATAAGTGTATTCACGATTTATCCTATGCTCCAGTATTTACTCTCAAATCTTGTAATCATCCTTCATAATTTTGTTTTTTTTGCAATAATGCATATTAAAATATGGTTCATGTCATAAATGTTTTTGAAATATCTTATACTATATCTCGCATTAAATTTTGGATAAAATTCATGAAAATAAAAATGTGTCAAATTTAATGTATTTTAAAAGTTAGCAGAAAAATCACCAATGATTATTTTGAATAATTAATAAGTGTATTCACGATTTATCATATGCTCCAGTATTTACTCTCTAATCTTGTAATCACCCTTAATATAACTTTTTGGAATAATGCATATTAAAATATGGCTCATGTCATAAAATTTTGTGAAACATCCTATAATATATCTTGCAATAACTTTTGAATAAAATTCATGAAAAAAAAATTGTGTCAAATTTAATGTTTTTTAGATTCGATATATTATCTCTATTTTCTAATATTTTTTTAAAAATAGTATGATTACCATAAAATTATTTTTTTAAACTATAGTTTTCTATTATTTCATGGGGTGATTAAGCAATTATGTTATTTTTATTTTCTTTTAGTACATATGTTTTAAAGACAATCAAACTGTAACTTATAGAATATTAAATATAAATTACATTAACTAAAAAATCATATAGTTAACTAAAAAAACATTTAGATGTAAGTTAAAATAAATTAGAAGTGTAGTTATGAGGGTAATTACATGTAATTTTATTTGATTTTTGTCTTTAATACCATATATTTGATTATTGAATACAATGTGGTTTTCTAAATATATTAGAACGTATTTTATATTTATAAATTAATTTGGCTTCAATTTTTATTTGAAAAGTATAATAACTTGTTTTTGTTTTAATTATTTTGATCATTAGTTTTATTTTAGGTTATATGGTATAGGCTTTCATTAAGAAGTATATGATAAGTTTAATCTAAAAGTTGGAAGAAATATATTTTTGTAACAATGTGAAACTTTTATTTTAAAAGAAAACTATATGCCATATAAGATATAAATAAAATGAAGTATATAAAAAGAAGTTTACTTTAAGATTAGTGAAAAAAACATATGTCACAAATATAGAACGCCATGTGTTGCATTGGCAGGCAAAGTTAGAAAAAACCTTCTCATCTTATTATATATATATATATATATAAAGTTGGGTTTTCAAAGTTAGCCATTAACAAGATTTTGACATGTGTCAAGTTTATATCAATCTGAGATTTTGACATGTCTAAAAGTTAAGAATTAATAGGAGGAATTTGAGATTACAACAAAAAACAAAATTTTTTGTTTTCAACAATATTAATAATGTAAAAAGATAATTATCAAAAAAATTACAAAAAATAATTTTCGAAAATAAAGATAATATCTATATATACATATATTTCATAAAATTCGAAACTATAACATAATTTACTTATTTTAAGTTTTAAGTTATTAATTCTACAGAGAATAGAAATGGGATTAAGGAAAATATACAGTTAATTATTAATTCTAAATTTTGTAAATACTCACTTCTATATAAACATTGACCGTCTCATACTTTTCATCTAAACAAAATAATTTATTCAAAAATATTGCTTTCAACTTTGTTATATTGGCAAAACTTTTTTAATGGAAAAGTGAATTTGTCTTCTTTTTTAAAACCAAAATTTTTTCCTACTTTCTCCTTTTTCAGTTTGGAATAGGTAAGATTATTATGTTGACCCGAAAAAAAAGATTAATATATGTGTCTTCTTTTTCTAATACAGTATTTTAAAATTTAATGTAGTATTTTTAGATTTTTTATTTAATTTATGCGTCTTCTTTTTCTAATAATGTATTTTAAATTTTAATTTAGTATTTTAAGATTCTTTATTTAATTTATCTTCTCACTTTTGAATTATTTGGGATTCATATATTATCGTGCTTATAATTTTCTATTATTTTTTATTTATGTCAAATTAATTTTCTTCTAATTTCTTTGATTGGTTGGTCATAGACCCTTTTTAGCAAACATAATTGTTACCATTCATTCAATCCCAAAGGGAGATACGGAGTAGAAGTTAATCAACCTAATGGTTAGATAAAATAGGCTAAGCGAACACAAGCTTACAACAAACATAGATAGATAGATTGGAAAAACATAAATTGTTGTTGATAGATCCATAGGAGTTTAGAGACTGTGACACCATGGTTTGCGGATATAATTAAAAGAATTGATTTGGCCACCTATGTTACCAAAGTGCGCACTTATCTTTTCGATTAAGGGTCCTGAGAGAACTCCAAAGTTAAGCGTGCTTGAGCTGGAGTCGTTTCATGATGGATGACCTTTCGGGAAGTTATTGTCAGAACTGTGCGAGTGAGGACAAAACACAGGGAAATATCATATGGTGATTTGTAGGATCGGTAAACAAGTATTTAAAGTCTTCCGGACATAACAAAACGGTCGTCGGATATGGGTGGGCCAGGAGTAGACGTGGGACCCATTGAGGAAGGTGGGCCCGTGGAATGGGAGTGGACATGGGGCTCACTAAGCAAGGTGGCAGTTAGGGCGTGCCAAATACAAATGCTACATCATGGTGTGTCAAAGACACTTCCACGAATACAATAAAAAATTTAACATTAGTTACTATCAAAAGATTTTGTGACGCTAGAAAAAGGTCTTTAGTGTCATTGGTTGTCATAGCAAGCCATTTTGAGATAGCTAAAAGACGTGAACATGTTCTCTCCACACATGAGGAGGGCAGAGCCGAGGTTCTTTCTATGGTGGAGGAGGTTGGACGCAAGGTTATCTCCCCAAGGAAGAAAGGTGGAGGAGGTTGGACGCAAGGTTATCTTCTCAAGGGAGGAAGGTGGAGTCAAAGTTCTCTCCATGGTGGAGGAGGTTGGACGCAAGGTTCTCTCCATAGTTGGTCATACACTATTGTGATGATAAATCATTGATTAGTATACTATGTAATATATGTTTATTCGAAATGTTTTTTGAGCCAATAGTTTTAGTAGTTAAAAAAACTACGTAAAAGTGAAAGTAAAAAGACATATATAGTTGGCTTAATGTGTTCATACATACATTTTCTAGGTCGTGGTAAAGAATATATTTGTAACATACAATATATTTAGGAGTAAAAAATACACTTTCAATGGTAACATAATAAAATATTTGTAAATGGATATAAATCAGTATATTATAGCAAAAATAAAACTTATAAAAAATGTACAACAAATTTTAATATATTTTTGTTAAATTTAATTTTATTTAAAACCCGCATATCGGGCGGATCCTTATCTAGTATTATATAAAATATCAGTTCATACCAATAAAAAAAAATATAAAAAATATCAACGAAGTCGTTGGATTGTAATGACGAAAGATTACTTTCCTAACATGAACCGATCATGCTCTCCTCTACTATATTCTACAGATACTCATAATCTTTAAGTTTCTTATTTTATAACAATTCTTTTATTAGTTTCTTCTTCTTCCTTGAAGTCCACGTCTCAAACTTGTTTCTTTGATTCTGCAAATTATTTCTACTCAAGAAAATCTAACAAAAATGGAAGTCCGAAGAAGAGCACAAGTGATCGATACCAAGAGGTGTTCGAAGCTGCGCGTGGAGTTAACGCCCTCACTACCTGACAGCCGCATATCGGAGCCTTTTTCTCCGACCACCACTTCCACATCCCGGTCCCAACCACCGGTTCAATTCGATGGACCTTTCTCTGGTCTAATCATCTGCGTAACTGGTCTCTCTAAAGGTACTAGCTATAGTAAAACCTCTATAAATTAATACTTGGTAATTCAACTTTTTACTACCTAGAACCGAAATTTTGAATCCAATTTCCAAAACCAATCTGTGAAATCTGAGCTAGTTTTATGAATTGAGTATCAATTGTTGTATGTAGAGGCAAGGAAACAGGTGAAGGAAGCTACAGAGAGACTTGGTGGTGAATACAGTTCTCTTTTGAATTCTCTGTGTACACATTTGGTTGTTCAGATATCCTTTTGACTTTATGTTTACTTTAGAAACTTGAGTAATCATTTGAGCTTTATATAAACATGAACATTTATGTAGTTTTGTGTTAGTTCCTTAACATTAAAAAAAGGAGTTTACAGCTATGACGGTCGCAAGTTTGAGCATGCCTTGAAACATGGGAGAAGAGAGAGTTTGCATATTGTTACTCTTGGGTGGTTTGTGGACAGTGTCCGTAGAAACGGTGAGTATGTCAATATATAACCGAGTTTGTTGATTCTTTATCATAAGGTTTACCATACTAGTTGTGATCTGGCTGCAGTTAAGTTGAGTGAGTCTTTTTACGCGGTCAAAAATCAAGGAGAGACTAAGGTGAAAGCGGATGGATCAAAATCCGTATACGCAGTAGGAAAAGTACATAGAAGCATTCAAGGAACCGACTTCACGGGAAGCAAGGACTTGGATTTCTCAGGCTGTTCTGTTTTCATCGATCCCGATATTTCGGAGGAAGCAAGATCCCGGGTTAGTCCTCACTTCTCAACACCCTATGAGACTTAAAGGATGGTAGCAAGTAGCAATGTCTGTGGATGATCAACGGCTCCATTCCAAGTCTTGCAGGTTTCACAGGTAACTCTTGAAAGAGGTGCTAAGCTTATGAATCAATGGTTCATTGGATGTAATGCAAGTCATGTTGTATGTGAAGCTGGTTCTGCTCTGAGATATCTTGGTCACTCGAGCAACCTTGTTACAGTAAGCTAATTGAGAGAACTCGTTTTCCATCTTGTTAGACATTATTAATGGCATATTATCATTTGTTTTCTTATATAAAATGGTCGCCTGTTTCAGCCTCTCTGGCTTCAGAAGAGTTTGGAAGAGAAACCAATGCACACTCTAGTTCGGATGTCAGCTGATTTGGCAAAAGATCTTAGGACAATGTTCGAGAAATTGGGGAAGGTATGTATATCTTCTAATTATCTGTTGGACAAGTATCCGTGAAGTCTCTAGTCCTTTAATCTTACGTTGTTGCGTTCTTACAGGAATCCCACACGGAATGTGTTCTTGAAGATGACTCTATGTTAACAAACAGGACTACAACACACAAAGAAAGGCAGAAAATTGTGGAATCCGCCAAAAAGGCTGTCACAAATCGCCACGCAAAGGCATTATTGCATTCTCTTTCCATATATTTCATCTTCGAAAACCGAGCTATCGCTAAACCGTACTCTATCTTCTTTGTTCTTCAAACAGATGGGAAAGACGCTGATCCAACCGCTAAATCTGAGCAGCCTTTTAGATTCTATTTGCTGGACAATATCTGAACCAACCTCAACAGCTAGTGTTATCATAGATAGTTTCAGCAACAACGAAGATAACGAAAGAAAGTCTTTATCTGCCTTCTTTGATGCGAAAACCAATGATACATTTACTCGGTCTATGAGACTTCTTACAGAAAGGTTCCCATGTTATTCTTCATCTCTGTATTTAACTTGGTATGCAAGCTACCCTTTTTGGTATATTAAAGCTTATGTTGTTTTTGTTGTTATGTCATGACAGTGAGAGAACGGAATTGGTATACAAAAACCATTTTATTACGTTACTTCTTCCAATTGATTGGTATGGTGAGATGGGACCTTGTTCCAGGTCGTACTTCAGTGAAACCGGTTTTACATGTCAGCAGATTCTCCAAAACATCTATGCGTTCTATCAGGTAGAAATGTCCTCATATATGTCAGGATCGCGTTGTCGAAACCATTTTTCAAAGTAGTTAGTGATTTTATGTACTGTCGCAGGAAAACATGTCTGAGGAGGAAATCAAAGCGGCAATTCACACTAACTCGAGGCACAGTGAAAAGCTCCGACCAGCAAACTCGGTGATGAAAGATGGCAAGACTGTTTTCAAACGTATAGAGTTTCTCGGATCCCGAAAAGGTTTCGAGATGCTTAAACGTGTTAGTAGCTTCAACTGTAGTAACATCTACGAGCTTATCATTAAGGCATAACAATTAACAGATACATTAGAGGTTTACATACAGAACAATCCGGAACTAGTCGACACACTAGACATTTCCTGATGAGTACGCTTTTTACTAAATGTGAATCAGTAGTAACTTGTTAACAGTCAAAATCAGTTTACTTTTTGTATGGTGAGTATCTTGCGGCGCTCGAGCTCATAGAGCAGTTCCACGACTGCAGAGTCGAAGGAACTCTTCTTGTCGGGCCTAGCTTCTCCGGCGTACATCACAGCCTCACGATTGGGAATCCTTAATGTTATGGTCGATATGAAACTGCTGAAACTAGTTCGCTTCTCATCTCCATCTGTGAATTCAAACGGAGTTCTGTGCAGACACAAGAAAGTTATCAGTTTAAGATTGGTCAATACTCAGGAAAACACCGAACCAAAATAAGAGACAAGTGATGATGAATTCACCGTGATTTCTCTTCGGAGGTGTCGAACGTAGGCATTGGCCAGAGATGCTTCTTGCAGAACTCATGTAGAGTTCCACGAGGCCCCCCTTTCTTCATGTTTATAGGTCCAATAACTGAAAAAAAAAAAAAAAAACTCATTAAATCAAGAAATGAAGAAACTGAAGACGAAAAAGAAGAATCTGTTAAGGTAGAAAACAGTGTATGCAACTCTCACCTGGAATCACTATACTCTGGATTTCGCTAGAATCTGGAACAGGAGTTTCTCGGCCACTATGATTGCAAGCAAGATTGACATCCATGGAACTTTGATTATCCCCGATCGAAATTTTACGTGAAATGTTTCTCTTCTGAAGAACCAAAAAAAAGTTTCAGCAAATTAAACCATTAAATACACACGCAAGTGGAAACATCAGAACATATACCTCAAGTTGCGTAAGCAGATGTGAAGCTGCTTTACCCAAAGCCAGTTTATTTGTCTGTTCAGATCCATCTCCAGTTAGAAGAACATCGTCCAGCTGCAACTGGATCGTAGCTTGTGCCTTGACACCATCATTAGAACATTTCACTCGGAAGAAATACCCAAGAGAGTCGCATAGCTCATTGAGCTCCCGGTATGGAGGAAGCTGAAGTTTATCTGGAGTTACAAGTGGAGAAAGCAACGGCTCAAATACTTTCCACACTTGATCAAGATCTAGCCTTGTATCGATCAGCAACGCTCCAGCGATACTCTCCACCAAGTCTCCAAGAGCCTAAACCAAAGCAGACAAACATGTCAACCTATTTGTTCTCTTTGTAATCTAAAAACTCTCAGGCAGGAACTTTAAATAGTCATGCAACTATGTTTTTACCTTAGGGCCCTGTATTGAAGGGATTGATCTACCAGTCTCATCTGGCTTTGTAAAAGACATCAGATACTCGTTTATTTGAGTCTCAAGAACCGTAGCACAACGTTGAAGGTGGGTATGCAGATTATTTTTGACTGCAACTTGCGCAAAATTTTCATTATTCACACATGCCGAACGAAGATCGGTCATCTCTCCAGGCCCAGTTTGTTCGTAGGTGTTAAAAAGGTGACGGGTGATTAGAAAATCCAGTACAGAATCGCCAAGAAACTCCAATCTCTGTTTGAGGAACAAATTAAACAGCCATGAGATTAGCCAAATAACGCAAGGTGTTAAAAATGATGAAGTCATCATACCTCGTATGAATAGGATTCATGAACAGAGGAGTGAGTGATAGCCTCTTTCAAAAGGAACTTTGCAGAGAACCCATGTTGGATCTTTGTCTCCAACTCTGTGAGCTCATTGTCTTTAGGGATGTAACACCGTAGAGAAACTCTATTGATCGCTTCAACGACTAGGTTCGGGTCAAAATTAACGTCAACACCAAGCCATTTCATCATATGGAGAGCAGCAGGCAATCCACCGCTTACATAATAGGCACCAATCAAGGCCTCAGCGCAATCTGATACAGATTTCGAAACTGTCCATCTATGACCCCTGTCGCAAGACTTCCCTATTTTGATAGTCATGTTTTCTGTGAAGAATTTTGGGTCCAATGGTACTTCTCTAGTTTCAACCCCACACTTGCAAGGAACTGGAAAAAGAGATGACTGACCAGGTGCAGTCCAGCGACGCGGTTCAAAAGCGCCGTTTCTTATGTATCCCTATCAAAACCAATCCCAATATAAAAGGTACTTCATTAGTGTTCTGACTGATATAAGACATTTACTTACAAAATATTAGAAGATACCTGTAGTTTGCGATTAGTTGCTACGCGATGAAGATTCGAGTTAGATATAATCGATTGCCTCTGCCGTGATAGTTGTCCCTCGTCTTTGTCAGGATACTTAAGGAATAGATAACAGCTCACAACATACTTCAAGACTGAATCCCCAAGCAGTTCCAACCGTTCCATGGAAAACGGTTCGGGGCATGTAAGTGTTGTTAGTGCTTCAAGAATCTGAATTTATTAAACCAATGCAAGAGGTAAATGACAATCAAGATATCTTCTACTTTCATCTCTAAATAACAGATAGAGTCAAAAACTATACCGAAGTACTTGATATACTGAAGTTATCGATGCTACAATCAATCTCTTCCCTAAGCTGACTGGCCAACATCAGAGACTCTAGGCGGTGCATCACTGAGGGCAGCAAGTAGATTGATTTTAGCACAGCACGTGGTACATCAATTCTGACCAATAGCTCTGGAGGCAAATGCGCATAAATATTTGGTTTTTTTTTTCTAACATTGCCAGCTTTTGGTTCTGTCTTCACAACCACTGTCCATTTACATTGGAAAA
>NC_025693.1:24318840-24334686 GCF_000633955.1 Camelina sativa
AAGATACCTGTAGTTTGCGATTAGTTGCTACGCGATGAAGATTCGAGTTAGATATAATCGATTGCCTCTGCCGTGATAGTTGTCCCTCGTCTTTGTCAGGATACTTAAGGAATAGATAACAGCTCACAACATACTTCAAGACTGAATCCCCAAGCAGTTCCAACCGTTCCATGGAAAACGGTTCGGGGCATGTAAGTGTTGTTAGTGCTTCAAGAATCTGAATTTATTAAACCAATGCAAGAGGTAAATGACAATCAAGATATCTTCTACTTTCATCTCTAAATAACAGATAGAGTCAAAAACTATACCGAAGTACTTGATATACTGAAGTTATCGATGCTACAATCAATCTCTTCCCTAAGCTGACTGGCCAACATCAGAGACTCTAGGCGGTGCATCACTGAGGGCAGCAAGTAGATTGATTTTAGCACAGCACGTGGTACATCAATTCTGACCAATAGCTCTGGAGGCAAATGCGCATAAATATTTGGTTTTTTTTTTCTAACATTGCCAGCTTTTGGTTCTGTCTTCACAACCACTGTCCATTTACATTGGAAAAAACATCTTAGACCTCGTACACTACAATATCCTGAGAACATACACAACGTATCCATGTGTTCGAGGAATTCTCAAGAATCAACTTACTCTCTTCATTGAAGTCGACTAAAAGGTTGTGTGCATGGTGACTCTGCTTCAACTTTATCAACGGCTGGTTTGGGTGCGTCAAAACAATCCCATACCTGATTCAAGGGAGTAACATTAACTAGAGAGCTATCATAAGTAGATTGAAAGAACATCCATAGCTAGAATATCACTTACTTCTTATTAAAATATTCTGCATAAGTAGCATATTCTGATGAGACGTCGCCCTCAAACGGGCTCATAGCAGAAGAATCCCTTACTGCTTCAACTATAGAGTATATCCTTCCAGTATGAATCGCAATGACAACAAGTTCTTCGAGACTATCTTTATCAGACGAAGCGTTGGCAAAATGAATCAGATTCGTTTCTTCCGTTTTATCGCCGAGTAAGACTTCCTGACTGGATAAGGTGCTGCACTGGTTCCCATCACTAACGCGAAGAGAATTTTTCTTCAAGAACTCAACTATCGAGGCACAGGAGTTGATAGCTGACCAATCAATTGTTGCAGTCGAAGCTAGATCCTTTGTTTCAACTGGTAGCAGTAGAAACATAAAGGAAGGGTGCCAAAGAGAACTTGTGTCAGTTTGAAGTAAAAATTCTCTCTTTGTTCCCGATGACTTAGATCCAACAAATAAATTTCCAAACATGCCATTAAAGAAAAACTGCTGAAAACACTTTGCTTTAACCATCTGCATCCAAACCACAAAGAAGAAGACATTAAGTTCAATTGTTCAAACCATGAAACAAGAAACTGTATAAATCCTACGGATCAACGTTGGGTACCTCCTCTTGAGTCAAACGTATCTGGCCACAAGGTGAGACGGAAGCCTTCACAAGCTTCCTGACCAAGTAAAGGTCCATCTCAACTTTACCAACATCTTCAGCGAGGGTTGACTCAAGCAAAAGAGAGAAACTCGAGTATGATTCGCCAGAAATATTACAAGAGAAGCCAAACTTATAAGCCTGAAAGATGGCGCCATCAATATTTTCCCCCCAGGTCCCTGACAATTCGTTTGCACAGGTTGTCCCGTGCAACTCCTTACGTTTTTTCGAACCTGTCAAGAGAAAAAAAGATGTATACATATATAAACAAATTAAGACAAGCTCCATGACCTTAGACATAGACATATGATATACATATGTCTGATGTGTATGTGTGTGTGAATCAACAGCGGCTGATGAAGGAATTAAGACCAAAATCACCGACACCAACTTATTGAGGAATTAAGGAAATGATGAAACATACCTGCAGATGATGAAGATGATTTACTTTTAGAAGAGGCAACCTTCACTTTGGCACTGCATTGCAAAAGATTTTTATCCAAACGTAACTGCTTACATGCTAACTGCTCATTTCTGCTAGGAGGATCAATCACAGTTTGTACGGCAGCTGCTTCCTCAGATACAGTTATGTTAGAATCTGGAATAACCATGGCTTTAGTCTCTTGCATGCCATGGCCACTTGTCGCTGGAGGTGGACACGATTTTAAGTTTCGAGCTTCTGGATCTTGAATTAGGACTTCTCTTCGCATAAGGTCATCCAGATGGTCTCTTTGTTTCGGGTTCCCCCTACAATAATTAGTATTTCAGAATTGAACTACAAAGGAGCGCACTGGATTAAACATTTTGTATTAAACGAGATTCCCTCCTACCTTTCAAGAAACATGATAGACTTAGAATTACTCTGTTTGGCATGTTTTTGAAAATGCGAGTAACTACACTCTGATTTGGGCAGGTCAAAACAAACCATGCATGAGCAATTTGGAACCTGTGTTCCCTCTTCAACCACATCAGTGATAAATATAAGATTCACCTGCACTCATTAAAAAGCTTTCAGAGAAGACAGAATAAAATCAAATTTTTCAAACTGTTAAACGTCTGACTGTAATGAAGATTATGCTAACCTTGTCAACATGAAATGGATCAGGGATTTTAATTTGTGATTTCTGTGCCGATGCATCGGTGGAGGAGTTGTTTCCGATTAAATACAAAATATTAAAGTAAGCTAAAGAGGCTTCTTTCTTCACGAATCTTTCGATCACTTCGGCAGTTATAATTCTCTCAACAAAAATAAGAACATATAGAGATTTTTCCCCTCTGCCAGCAACTTGAAATCATCAGAACATATGAAGATTTTTGTTGCAGTTTTGGGAGTTGGAAAAAAACAATTAAAATTACCTGAATAAATCCACTAGATGGAAGAGTTCTTTTAACTTTGGAGATACATGTCCGGAATTTACTGCTGACAGATGGTTTTGCTGCAAATCTAACAAACGAGGCACAGTGAAAAAATATCAAATTGGTGAATAGAAGTGGACTCCTTAATCCAATATAGAGCTTAGAATACAGTACCTTGCTGCAAATACACCCCAATCGAGGATAAAATATCCTCAAGAAATTCCTTCCACACCAATGAGCATTCTTTATAAGTTTCACTTTCCTCTTTCGTATCTGAGAGTTTCTCCAAGCAGACTTCAGCCGCCTATCCCGAAAGCAAGACGTTGAAGAACAAATTTTAATCAGCACAGCAGGTAGTACTAGCCAAAGGAAACCAACTGGTAGTAATGTGTTAGAAAAATACCAAGTGCGCGCAAATCAGGCCAAGATTGTCAAGGCAATGCAAGATCTCTCTGTAGTCGATGGACAATCGCTTTTGATATGTCTCAAACTTGTTCTCCATGTTGAGAAAACTGCCCTCTTCCAACTCTTGAAGCCTTCTAAGAGAAGCATCAAACTGTAGGAAAAGAAAAAAGCAGAATCTTTTTTAAGCACTCTGAAACATAATAGGGAAGAGTCATGTTCTGGCTCATATTCAGCGAGCATATAGTATATATACCTTGTGGTGTGAACTTTCCAACTTTTCTTTCAATTCCAAACTATAGAATGGTGGTGGGTCATAAAATATTGGACCTTCTTTTACTGCTGTAGCAAACTTTTCCACCCCATTCCGCTCTTCAGGATTAAAAATCTGAATTTAAAGTAAAATGTTTCATAACATTAATTTGAAAAACTCTATCTATTTCCTTGTTACGCAAAAACAAGGTACCTTTGATTCCATCAGTCTCTCAAGTTCTGATACCTGATCTGCATAGTTAGAGAGAGAGTAAACATTTTAGAGACGGCTAACAAAACTCTTGCAGTATGAGTTTATTTTACTTAGATGAGGTTGAAACATTAAAACTAGTTACAGAAATCTTTGGTTTTGACATACCTTTTCTAACGACGTCTGACGCAGTCAATCCAAACATCTTCGGTTTGTTAGTGGATTCGTGATAGAATTCCTTCATGAAAACAAGAAAGAATCTAGTTTGTTGGCAAAATTATGGAAACTCTGTTTATGAAAAACTAATAGAGCTTAATCACTACTGAGAAAACACACACCTTCATTAACTTGGCATAGGGATGATTGCCAGTGGTGCGGTGGCATTCATCTATTATTATAAGACATACCATCTCTAGTTTCAGGAATGCACTTCTAAGGGCATCCAATAATATCTGAGGAGTCATAACCAGAACCTGAACCAGAAAAAACATGATTGTCATTGCAGATAATAGACAGATCACTTGGGTTTGGCAACAGAAAATAAGTATGTGATTGCTGTGCGGTCAATATAGTCACAGATCTATCTCAAAGGAACGAGCAAACAAGTTAAAACAAAATGATGGTGAAAGAGTCAACAATGGAAGAAGAACCAACCCCAGAACTCTAGGTAGCAAAATGTATTAACAAATTGGAATGAGCTTTAAGTAAACAAACAAAGAATCAACCTAAAAGACCATATCAATGACTCGAAATATTAGCATGGCCTGTGATTTTTTCATTATCAGAGACAACGATGAGCAGGTCAAAGTGGATTGCAACATTCTGCCAAATTTGAACTAACCACACAATGAAATTGTGACATATTTCATCAAAACTACTAGTTGGCGTATTACTAGCAAAATAGATCCAAACAGAAACACAAACTTACATCGTGCTTGCTAACTTCCTCTTCCCAGCGTTGGGAAGTCCATTTATCAACTCCTTTAGCTCCAAAGTACTCTTCAACCTTCAAACTCACATGTGTTCTAATCTCACAGCATTGCTAAAACCATACACAACAATAATACATGAAAAGAATGAGCTCCCAATGCCATTCATTCACCAATATCATTGACTAAAATTGGTCAAATCCAAAAGAAACATTTTTTTCTTTTTCTTTTGCATACATCAATGAAGCATCTAAAATGAAAAGGAGGACTTGCCTGTTTGACAAGATTTACAGTAGGGGCCAAGAAAATTATCAATCTTTTGGATGTATCAGAAGAACCCATGGCTTTGATAAGCATCTTAGTGATCTCTGACTTATTAGTTCCAGACCCCAGAACAGCAATTACATTCCTGTTCATTGCAACCTCATACACCTTCAACTCATAACTACTGCAAACAAAACAAAACACAAGAAGGAACAAAAAGAGTAAACTTTAAGTGAATTGTCCTAAAAGCCTTGTTGAAAGAAGAAAATCAAGTAAGTTACAAAGAGAGGAAGATGAAGATTCTTCTACTCATTAGAGTCAATCATCATAGGAGCATGATTCTGATCTCCATCGATTTCAGAGAATTTTCTCTTGAGCGAATTGCTTCCTCCACCGCCTCCTTGTTGTGAATCTTCTTCCTCCATTATCTCCGGCTCCAACGAGGAATGCATGACGAACATAGAAAAAGGAACACACTTTAAAGACTAATGGGTAGAGAGGAATTTCGAATTTTGGGGTTGAATCAGCTTCGGCTTTTAAAAAGTGATTCTTTCTTCTTTCTCTGAACCTGTGCCACTGGGTTTTGGTACTTATGAAAATAGTAGTTTCGAATGTGAGATTAGTTTCTGTATTTAATAAATTTAAGTCAAACTATTTTTTTTATTCTTACCTTTTCCGATTCTTTATTTTTGGATTTTCTCTTCCTTCAAATATTTAGACGCCTCAATAAAAGCCCAGTGGACCTGACCCATTTTATTTTCTTGTCACAGATTTTATAGTTTTAGATATTAGGGTCCTGATCGGTAACGGCAGTTACTTATGGCTGTAAAAACTTTAACTTTAAAATTTACGCTGTAGAGAATTTGGTTGTAGATGATTTGACTGTAGAAACTTTAATTGTTAAAATTTGATTGGTAACAAATATTTTTAAGAGAATTTGTTAAAAATGCCCCTTTTGATATACCCCTTTTCAAAAATACCCTCTTTTCTGGCCATTTTTATTTATGCCCTCTTTTAATTTTTAATGACCATTTTACCCTTAGATGAAAATTATTTTATTCAATAAAAAGAAAAACAAAATTTTCCCGCCAAAAATATTGAAATTTATACCTTTTAAACACCTTGTAAAGGCTTTTACAAGATTTTTTAAAGAGTTTTAAAAGGTTTTTAAACACCTTGTAAAGGCTTTTACAAGATTTTTTAAAGAGTTTTAAAAGGTTTTTAAACACCTTGTAAAGGCTTTTACAAGATTTTTTAAAGAGTTTTAAAAGGTTTTTAAACACCTTGTAAAGGCTTTTACAAGATTTTTTAAAGAGTTTTAAAAGGTTTTTAAACACCTTGTAAAGGCTTTTACAAGATTTTTTAAAGAGTTTTAAAAGGTTTTTAAACACCTTGTAAAGGCTTTTACAAGATTTTTTAAAGAGTTTTAAAAGGTTTTTAAACACCTTGTAAAGGCTTTTACAAGATTTTTTAAAGAGTTTTAAAAGGTTTTTAAACACCTTGTAAAGGCTTTTACAAGATTTTTTAAAGAGTTTTAAAAGGTTTTTAAACACCTTGTAAAGGCTTTTACAAGATTTTTTAAAGAGTTTTAAAAGGTTTTTAAACACCTTGTAAAGGCTTTTACAAGATTTTTTAAAGAGTTTTAAAAGGTTTTTAAACACCTTGTAAAGGCTTTTACAAGATTTTTTAAAGAGTTTTAAAAGGTTTTTAAACACCTTGTAAAGGCTTTTACAAGATTTTTTAAAGAGTTTTAAAAGGTTTTTAAACACCTTGTAAAGGCTTTTACAAGATTTTTTAAAGAGTTTTAAAAGGTTTTTAAACACCTTGTAAAGGCTTTTACAAGATTTTTTAAAGAGTTTTAAAAGGTTTTTAAACACCTTGTAAAGGCTTTTACAAGATTTTTTAAAGAGTTTTAAAAGGTTTTTAAAAGGTATAAATTTCAATATTTTTGGCGGGAAAATTTTTCGATTTTGGCGAGAAAATTTTTTTTTTTGGCGGGAAAAAATATTTTTTTCGGGAAAAATTTTCGATTTTGGCGGGAAAAAAAATTTTGGCGGGAAATTTTTTTGGCGGGAAAATATTTTCGATTTTGATGACTGTACATTCTTGCTGTCACTCAAAAAGGGTAATTTGGTCATTTTGTATATAAAGAGGGGTAGTTTTAAAAATGGTCAACATGAAGGGGTATTTTTAAAAAGAGATATGGAAAAAGGGGTATTTTTGAGAATGCCCCTATTTTTAAAACTGAAGCTGTTACTTTTATTATTAAAATGATAATGAAAATAAAAATAATTATTATTAAAATTGATCTTAAAAAAAGGAGAAAAAAATAAGAATAATTAATGTGTAAAAATAATTTATGTAAAATTTATATATAAACTTTTGGAGAACTTTTAAATATAATGGGGGAGAAAAGAATAAAATTTTATATTTTTTTTTAATTTTAAAGCCTAGTTTTGACGCTTTGAAAATTATGAGAAAACAAGGAAGGAAAAAAATAAGTGACTTACAAAGCTTTAAAAAAAAATTAAAGTCAAAAAAGTATGATTGGCAAATAAATGGCTTTCAAGGCTTTTATTTTTTTTAAAGTCTTAAAAGTCTTACACCAATCAGGGCCTAAATTGATATATATATATCTATCGAGAATTCAGCCAAAAAAAACCCAAACTTTACAGAATTTGCCAAAAAAAACATGAATTCTTATCTTGCCAAATAAACACTCAACTTTTAAATTAAGAATTTAAAAACGTCTTATGATTTAACCCCAGCAGTAAACGGCATTGCTAATGACGTTTAAGTTTTCTGTTAACTTAATAAATGGTGTGTTGATTTGGGAAGTCAATGAAAAGTTTGTTAATATATTTGAAAGTCAACAAAAGTTGAGTGTTTATTTGGCTAGATAAGAAATTTATGTTTTTTTTGGCAAATTCTGTAAAGTTTGGGTTTTTTTTGGCTGAATTCTCCTATATATCCCTATATATATTGTTGTGTTTTATAACCTTTACGTGTTGATCGGTTCTCCCGATACCTCCCGCAAACGCATAGCGGTTGCTAGCGATTGTGTATAATACAAGTAACTTCACTTTTGTGGTCTATGGAATTTAATAATTGACACACCAAAGGATGAGAGAGCTAAACTGTGGAAGAGTGAACTTGTTATAAAATCAAAATCAAACTAAACCAGATTCTTTTGCCTTTTTTGCTACGAATCTGGTTTAGTTTGATTTTGATTTTAGATTAGTTGAAATCAAACCGTCAAAACTAAAAGGGGTATTACACTTGTATTTTAAGGGATTTGGTGGGATTTATATATTTTAGGTTTTTGCAAGAATTAATTGAGCTTTTAGAAGAATTTTGGTTATTTATTAGAGTTTTATATATTTTTTTAAATATACTTTGTGATTTGGTGAGATTTTATTATTATATTTTGAGAGATTTTAGGATACTTTATAATAAAAAAATAATTGCCTTCAGAACTGAGATGACGATGACGTAATTCTGTCGACAAAAGCCTCTCTTAGGTACTCGTAGCTTTCACTCCCCCATCTCTTCCTATCCTCTTACATGGATCATCATCGAGAGCTGCTATCTGTAACAGAGCCATGAATCATCATCTCTTCATTATCTGCAACAGAGCTAAGGTTTAGTAGTAAGTAACAAGTAAACAAACCTTTAATTCTGATTCCTCAAACCCATTAACTCAAAGCTAAATCAAAAGAAAGATGAAGAGACAATTAACGACCTCACAAAATCCTAATTGAGATTAAACGGTGATCACCAAGCCGAGCCTGCAAAATAAAACCCAACATCATTTAATTCTCACCCTAAATATGAATGAACAACAAAAAACAGATCAAAGAATTTGTAACAAGTACCTCATCAACGAAAAAAAAAAAACAGATCATACCTTCTCTCTTAGGATACTCGTAGCTCTCACTGCTCCCATCTCTTCCTATCCTCTTACAATAACTAAGCTTGCCGAGGATGAATGGACAATCATCAAACTTCTTCAAAGCATTTTCCCATGATCCAAATTCGATCCTGCATCAAAACACACAGAAATTTCAGCTTCTACTACTGAATTTTAAGTTTCAGAATGAGAACAAGGGACAAAGTTATTACGTTTATGTATTTACCTAGTCAATTGAACATATACATCTTACTAGACTGATCGATATGCACAGGCATGCTTATATATGGCTCTGCACTTAAACGGCTGTCTTGCTGCTTTGGAAATTTGTCTCCAAGCATCCTTGCAAGGTTTATACCTGAAACAAAATTATCAAATCAGACTTGGTGATTTTGTTACATTGAAGATGAAATCACTAGAGCGTGTTTAATTCATTGAGCTAGTAGAAAGATCTGATTCTCTCCATCTCTCAATGATAGTCCTACATCTTGGAATCATTTTCTCTCGGACAAGCTAATCACTTGATGATCTTCAGTCATTTGTATATCTCTCCCATTGAGACCGCCAAATGCAATTTTGATTTCCCAGAAAATACAGTTTTTTCTGGGAAGAGCTAGAAGACGTGACGAGGTGAGACTGTTTCTGTTTCAATTTTAATTTCCCAGAAAATACAGTTTTTTTCTCTTAGGAAATCCTTTAAAATTCTATCTCAAAAGGTAGGATTTTGAGGACGAGTATTTTCAACTAGAAAACAAATCAAAATCTTCAAAAATCATTCAAAAAATAGCAGTTTTTTAAAAAATTGTGATATTTTGAATAACGGTAGATTTCAATTAAGTTTTATAAATCATTGATTGAATAACAAGGGATTGCAAATTATTTTAAATGATTTTACATACATCTAAGTTGTAAAACATAGGATTTTAAAAGATTTTTAAAAGTCATTAATTGAATAACTAAGTGATTTTAAAAATACTCTAAAATATTTTAAAATATCAAGTTGAATACCCCTCTAAAACGCAAGTAATTTGGTTCGAAACTAAGTATTGGTTTGGGTATTAATTAGCTGAAAAAGTTTTGTGTTTGTGTAGTCTGTAGGCCCAAACTATGTCTTGTTGGGAGTAGAATAATCAAAACGTCATGTGAGTATGTAGAACGATCACCTCACTTTTGTTCACGTAGAATAAAAATGTTATTATGTTTTTCTCAGTTTCAAACTATGTCTATACAGAGATTTCTGGTAGAAGTCGGAGTCTCACTATAGTCTTTATGATGAACAAAGGGAAGGTGAGGTTCAAGCCGATCTCGATGCTTACCATCAACATTATGAGTATATCAAACCATACATTTTTTGTTTAGAGGCGTCGATGTTGAACGAGTAATGCTACTGGCTCAAGAATGATAATTAAGGAAGGCGAAACAAAAGACTTTATTTTGTCAAAGATCGTCGAATTACAATATATCCGTTAAAAGCCGATCCGCCAATTACAAAGTAAAAGTATTCTCAATTTGACTAATGATACTTAAAGCTAGAATCAGACGATCTCTTGAATCCTGCTCCCAGGTTACTTGATGCCTTATGCACGTCGCTCCCTTGGTATTTATAGTTGATGGGACGTTTCAACCTTCCTCGGGATCGATGTGGTACCGACTTAAAGTGAAGTCGGTGATCGTTTCTTTGCGGGCTGTCGTTTACTGGGCTGTCCGTCTTTATTGAGCCTTCTAGAAGCTTTGTCGGCCCGATAAAGGAGATTTTGTCAGTCAACATTTCTGGGGGTTATGCTGACTATTTTGGAATGGGCCAGAAGGGAGGCCTGTTAAGGCAGGGTGAAACCCATATCCAAGATATGATGCGCTTTACCAGGCAGAAAGGGTTTAATGGCATTTAGTATGCCAGCGCGATTCCTGGGTACAAGTTGATGGATCACCCGCCATCGAAAACCCACACTTGGCTGAATAGATACTTTTATGCTAAGGTCGATGATGCCTTGGTAGAGGATATATCTTTAGGCTTTAAGACTGAGTGGAATTTGTTCCCTGGTAGTTTCTTGGGTGGAACCTGCTTTCTTTTCTTATTTTGGCTGCTGATTGCTGATTACTTTGTTTTTGTTGGTTTTCAGAATCAGTTGACAAGTCGGCCGATCCGCCAATTCCCGACTTCTTTGAGGTTCGTGATTTGCTAAGGAGGCATACGGTTCTCGATTGGAGGAGCATTCCTCAGCTGGATCAGGTTAGAGGCAGGAAACCGTCAAAAGGTATTATCTTGGTATGCTCTCTATTGGTCTGATCGGCTTATTTCGCCCTGTTTCTTATTTATTTAACAGTTTTGGCATGTTCTCGCAGGACGTGTAAGTTGCAGAAACATGGTTAAAATGGGTGTTCCCAAGTATTCAGGTAAGCCTGTCCCAAAAAAGAGGGATCCGGTGGAAGAGAAAGAATTGCAGCTAGCCTTGAAGAAGAGTCTGGTTGACCATTCGTCTGCCTAGAGCTCTCGTGCCGTAGGTGCTTCAGGCAGTCGAGCTTCTGACAGTAAATCCTCTCGTGACAAAGGGAAAGCTAGTGATGCTGCTCGGCGAGATAAGGACATTGTCCCCATCGATCTTACAGTCGAAAAGGATCGCTCTTCTTCGAGGAATCCGCCTGACTCGACGGGGGATTCTGGTAAGTGCAAGGAAGTTCTGTCTGGTTCTGATGGGGTGGCTACGTTCAAAAAGTCTAGGACTTCCTCGCTGGATCCGAAGGATAAGGGTGTCCAGTCTTCCTACTCCCTCCACTTTTGTTATGCGACTCCTTTTCTGTCTGACAAGAGGGAGTTTGGTGCTCTTATTCCTGAAATCTCCAAGGTATCGGGTGACCGTTCCGAGGGGGATTTGAAGGAGGATGACGCATTTGACAAATGGGCTCGGCATGAACTCCAGGTTCTTCCCCTTCTCTTTTCTCTTCTTTTTTTTTTTTACCTTTATTTGACTTTGTTTCAGTCAGCGAGCTTGGTGTATTTGATGGTTTGTCGCTATGAGCGCAGACTGAAGTCTGCCGACCAGGATATCGCTCTCGCCGAAGCTGGATTGAAGGATTGTCAGAATCAGATTGGCAAGTATCGGTCCGAGTCTACTAAGGCTTGGCGGGAGTCTGACCGCTTGAAGGAGGAGAACCACCAATTGCAAGGATCATTGGAACGCTCTTGTGCTGATGTTACTCGCTTGGAAGCCTCTGTTCATCAAGCTACGGAAGACTACGATCGTCGGCTTAAACTGGCGGTTGAGAAAAGGGCCGAGGAGGTTTGTCGCGAAGTGAGGGAGAGTTACCGCGAACGGTCGAACCAAATTCGTCGGCATATATGGGATGCGAGGCGGGCTTTTAATTCAATGATGATGAAGGCTCAGACGAATGGCATTGCAAAGCAGGTCGACGATCTTGTGAAGACTGGATGTGCGATTCCTGCTGAAATGATCCACTTTGTTGTAGACGGTTTGGCTTTTTGGGATAATGTTGTGGATGGTATGGAGATTCTTCCACTGGTTAACGATGGGTATGTGGTGACTCTGACTGCTGAGCATGTCGCGGCTAATGGACGGCGTATTCCCGGTTACGATGAGGTCGTCGATTTTGACGAGTATGGCTCAAACATGCCGTCCGCTGCTGCGAAGAACATGGAACCCGAGCTGCCTCGTGGGAATGATGACGAACGGCTCCGGATGTTGAATCGTAGAGGATGCCGCAAGGGACACCCGAACAGGACATTGTGACTGGTCTTGCCCTGGCGGATGCTGCTGTGGCTCCGATTTCTGAGGGAATAGAAGGACATGCCATCCAGATCCCGTGACTTATTAGTGGCACAGCCGTGGTGGACCTGCTAGCTCCTGTGCCTGCTCCCGAAGGTGTGAATGAGGTTGAGCCTGAATAAGCCCTGCGTGGTTTCTTGAATAATGCCGTTTGTGGCTTGCACCATTTTTAGGACTTATCTATGTTTTTTTTTTTTGCTTCTCTTTTGGATGAACCTGAATTGTTAGGAAGCTTTTGAGGGTGGTTTGTTTATACCCCCTCCCTTTTGGTTATGGATGAAGTGGTTAATGTTTGAGTTTGCAAAGTTTGAATTTGCCGTTCTCCTCCCTTTTTTTTTTGACGATCTGGGGGAGAGTCTAGGCAAAGTTGGAATTTGCCATAGTCCCCCCCCCCTTTTTTTTTTTTGACGAGCTGAGGGCGATTCTAGGAAAAGCTAGAATTTGCCATAGTCCCCCCCTCTTTTTTTTTTGACGAACTGAGGGCGAGTCTAGGCAAAGCTAAAATTTGCCATTGTCCCCCCCCTCTCTTTTTTTTTTTGACGAGCTGAGGGCGAGTCTAGGCAAAGCTAGAATTTGCCATAGTCCCCCCTCTTTTTTTTTTGACGAGCTGGGGGAGAGTCTAGGCAAAGTTGGAATTTGCCATAGTCCTCCCTTTTCTTTTTTTTGACGAGTTGAGGGCGAGTCTAGGCAAAGCTAGAATTTTTCATAGTCCCCCCTTTTCTTTTTTGACGAGCTGAGGGCGAGTCTAGGCAAAGCTAGAATTTGCCATAGTCCCCCCTCTTTTTTTTTTTTTTGACGAGCTGAGGTCGAGTCTAGGCAAAGCTAGAATTTGCCATAGTCCCCCCTCTTTTTTTTTTTTTTGACGAGCTGAGGGTGAGTCTATGCAAAGCTAGAATTTGCCATAGTCCCCCCTCTTTTTTTTTTGACGAGCTGAGGGCGAGTCTAGAAAAAGCTAGAATTTGCCATAGTCCCCCCTCTTTTTTTCTTGACGAGCTGGAGACTTTGTTGACTCGTAACCTTTGGACCCTTCAGTTTTGTCGCATTAAATGCTTGGGTTGAATGACTTGTTACTTTTCCGAGGCTTTTCTCATCATTACCGCGCGTGGACATTGCGTGTGGTGTGATTTTTGTTGCAGGATTTCGATTGGCTGCGGAGGGAGGCGCATTAAATGTTGGTAAGTGGACGGGCGGTTGATTAATGCGACGTCTTTTCGTTCTCCCCTCGTCCCTGCTATATAAAGGGAGGTGGGGGTGGGAGAGTAAACCACAGAACTTCCTCTTTTTTTTTTTAACTGATAATTCTGTCTCACTTTTCATTCTCTTTCTTTTTTCCTTGTTTGATCATGAGTGATTCCGATTATTCTGGGGAATGGGTTCTGGTGAACCGTAACCGTCTGTCTTCGCCCCGATCAGGACCGTCGACGAGTTGTGACCGGATCGTCTTTGGTCATCCTCGAACTGATCGTTCGCCTTCACCAGTCCGTATCAATCCGGTTCAACCTAGTGATGGGTCAGGTCGCTTTGTGGAGGCTCGCCCACATGATTTGTTCTTCCCTTGGAAGAAGCCTCCAGTTGCTGCTGCTTCACCTCTTTTTCGGCCGTTGCTGCGAGATTTTGTGCAGGGCGTTGCTGAGATTCTGGTAGAGTTTCTTCAATCTCTGACTCGTGAGGAAAGGCGTCAGGCGGTTGGCTGGTTTAGAACGGTGAGCCCGTCATTTATCTTTTACTTTGCCATTCTTATGCTCTTGACTGTTAGGTTTTACTTTCGTTTTCTTCTCCTCCTCCCTTCTTTTTGTAGATTGAGATTCAACATCTTGCCTATCGCCGCCAGCATGAGTTTTTGGTCGAGCAGAGAATGGATCTTGAAATGGGGATGAGGAAATTGGAGGCTGGGCCGGAGGATTGGGAGCGATTCGGGTTTGGGAAGTTCCGCATGATGCCCTTTTGGCTCCCCGATCGGATCCGTGCTCTTCGCTGTGAGGGTCGTGGAGGTCGCTGAGGGCACCCGGCGTGTTGTTTACCTTAATCTTTTATGAACTGAACTAATGTGTTTTTTTTTTCTTTATTTTTGTGCCGTATGTAGGGTTGCTGACTCTTTTCGGGGCCCTTGATTGTTATCGGGCATAACGTGTGTTTTTTGTTGAACATTGCACCCGGTTGGCGGGTTTTATTTTAGAATATGATATGCTATCTGTTTGTTTTATTTATCTTTTTGGTTTTTCTCGACAGTGAGACGTCTCTCATCTTATTATGTCGAGCCGAATGACTTTGTTCGGAACCATATGCTTTTTGTTTGTAGTCTGCTTTTGCAGGGTGTTGCTGTTAAATTTCAGAAGCGGGAAGCGTTGAGTTTGCGTATTGAAGCCCAGCTTATACCTTGCCTCGGATCAAAGGGATTGTGCGAGGGTGGCGGCTTATTTTGCTCGTCGATCATGGACTACATGTGGGCATTGCTTAGAGCCCAGCTTTTACCTACACTTCGCTTGGAGTGTGGCATTTTGTTTTGTTTTTTTTTTTTAGTCGGACAACTGGCCAAATTGCCGACATTATTATTTGCATGTTTGTTATTCTCCCCCTTCTTTTTTTGAGGCATTTTCGTGTTATGACGCTTGTCAAATTTTGTAAGGCAGTATGCTTAATAAAAAGAATACCAAAGTGATTTGCAAATAAATTTTTATAAGTAGTGGCTGCACCTTTTCAGGTTGCCTACTGATACTTTTAATTTTGTGGTGATTGATGATGAATGATGATAGATATGATGAACAGGTGGAATGCAAGGAGATCAATTACCCTTATGTAGTTGTAGCATAAAGGATGTCAAACAAAATTGAGTGTGATGCAAGCAATCAGGATATGAACATTCACGTCGATCTAGGGAGCGATAAGCAGCTTGTTGAGATGCTCTTGAAGACCTTGAAGACATTTTCAAATAGAACTGAAAGGAATAAACTCAAAGATTAATGTTAATAGGTTAGTGACCTAAAAACCAAAAGAACAAAGCTTTGAGCAGGAAGATGAACTTGAGAGAGATTTTAAGCAAGAATTTGATTGTTTTAAGAAAAATGAGAGAGTGTGAGAAGCATAGGATCGAGTTTAGATCTATATAAAGAAGCTAAGGGGACAAGGAGATAAGAGTGGAGCGTCCATACCATTCAAATTTGAATTGGGAATCTTTGACTCACTTTTTGATGCCACTCGACCCCACCACTCGACTGCATGTGGTCGAGTTCCTTGACCAAAATTTGAACTTTGAACTTCTTTCTCCCCCCCCCCCCC
>NC_025693.1:24334786-24365724 GCF_000633955.1 Camelina sativa
CAGCGATCGAGAGCTTTGAAACTATTCTTTTGAACCTTTCCATAAAAATCCCGGAGCGACTCGTTGGTTTGTTGGAACATGTTCCACAGATCGGCATTCGAGGCGCCTCGAATCATAAATGTGGAATGGTGTTGTAAGAAGGCGGTCGTCAGCTCGTGGTAGCTTCCGATAGAGTTCGGTGGGAGCCGAGCGAACCATCCCAAAGCTTCGTGAGCTAGGTTCTCGACAAAGAGTTGACAGCAGCCAGCTTCGTATTCCTCTTCACTGAAGTGAGCTCGGCTTATAGCAAAACTCATAGAAGTCAGAAACGGCTTTGGGTCATCCAATCCATTGTACGGAGTGAATTTGAACTTGTTTACGTAACGAACACGAACGCGAGAGATCCTTGCAGTGAACGGCAAGCGCTGGACCTCTTCGAGTACTCGGTCGAGATTGGGGGCCGAGCTCGTTGCCCGGTGAACTCTCGAGGAGAGTTCTTGGACCATCATCTCAAGGCGCCGTATGGTTTCGTCCTTGAGATCTGCGTCGGTTTGTCGGCTCGGCAAAGTTGGGGTCGGCGGGCTTCCGCTTCGTCTCTGCGTTCGGTTTTGGATCTCGGATGGGACTTCTCTGGGGCGTTCTTCCATGGAGCCTACGATGATCGACGCTGGTGGGCGTCTATGGCTTTCGTAGCGTTTCTCTACGGATAGCGTCGCAGGGAGCGGTGGATTTGCGTGCTGTTCACCAGGGTCGTTCTCACTCCGGCGTTCGCTCCTTCGCTGCTTGAGCCTGCTAATTTGATTTTGCGACGCTTCCTGCGCTGCCACGATTGCTTCGAGCCGCTCGTTCGTTCGCGTTTCCTGACCATCGAGTCGATCGAGTATGACTTGCATCAGGTCGTCGAGTCCGTTCCTTTGGACGGGCAAAGCGTTGGGGCGAGCAGCATTAGAGTGAGCGGTAGTGTTGGTGAGCGCGGCGCTGGGGAGAGCGGCAGCGTTGGTGAGTGCAGCGCTGAGGAGAGCGGCGGCGTTAGTTACCAGCTGGTCGGTGACAGGTCCGGGTCCAACGTTTGTAGCTGCGAGGGGCTCGAGGGTCGCGTCGGGCGCTGTCGGAGGAATCGTGCTCGGCGAGGGGCCTTCGGTTGAGATCGCCGAAGAGGGTTGAGGCAGGACAGTTCGCGTTCTCGTTCGCCCCCATCGCTGCTCCGTCGGCTGCTCCATCGGCTGCTCCGTTGCTTCGTTGAGATCGTCGCTAGGGTTCGTCATTGATCTTGAAATTTCGAGGAAGTGAGGACCGTCGGTATTGATTCGTCAAAAAGAAGTGTTCTGCTCTTACCCCACGGTGGGCGCCAATTGTTTGTACTGAGGATTGCACAACACTAAATAAATATCGATTTTTGGGGAAAGAGAAGTTTGTTCTTTTATTAACGATAAGAATTCGAGGTCGTCACTAAAACGAGTCAAGATCGTGCTCGTCAGTTCACAGGAGAACTGGCAAGTGAGTCACGACGAGCTCGGAAGCTAACGAGAATTATACAGGAAACAGTAAATATGATTAGACACAAAGTTTTACTCTCGGGGTATTGTACGTGAGTCTGATGGATATTCTCCAGCGAGTACTGTTGCTTTATATAGTGGACTGTAGACCGAGGGTTCTCTAGGGTTTCCATCGGGAATTCCCGAGATTGCCCTTTACGAGTTACTAATGACTTTCATCCAATTTTGTCGGGCCGAAATCGCAATTATCTCGTCTTGTTGGGCCGCGGCATACTGGACGCAGCCCATATCCAACATATACGCACAAGTCACAAGAAGATGGAAACTGGAAAGACGCAGTGAACTGAAGTGGAAGAGACGAGACGGTTCGGTGAGGTCTCTTTAATTATCACTAGGTAGCTTTCTTTATTCTTGGTCTTGGAAATGTACAAAATATTTCTTTTCTTTTTTTTTTTGAATTTCCCAATTTTCATATCAAGAATAAACCGATAAATTGTGCTTGTCGCTAGTGGCTCGTTGGTAGCATTCAAGCATGGGTCAGTGCTTGTGACTACGAGCTCGAGTGATCGAGCACATTTACCAAACCAAAACAAAAAGAAAGAAAAAAAAAAGAATAAACCGATAACGAAAATGAAAGTCTAGTGAGAACATTTTCATCTTATGAGTCTTGATATTTTGGAAACTCTCTTATACAGTATATTCTTTTGAAAAAGGCTAGGGAACTTTTGAGCAATTAAAATAGTTTGTTTTCTTTTGTAAAACCAAAACATGTTCATCTTAGATTCTACAGTTTCCTTGCCAACAAAAAAAATATTCTATTTTTAAATATAGAAATCAAATTGTTGACCGGAGAAATATATATAGGATTGCAACATAAAAATATATATTGAATTCAAAATCTTAAACCCACAAAATATAGATGAGCCAAAATCTGAAAAAAGCAACAAAGTTTGGAGCAAGTAGAACAAACTGAAAGGTAAAACACAAGACAAACAAAGTGACAACACTACATTTCTTTCAAAAAGTAATCCCAAACTGCTTTCAGACAATCTTTCAGCATGTCTGAAACACATTTCTTCTCCACATTTTCCTCCTGAAATTGTAAACATAATAACTATTGTCACTTGTTGACCATCACTATAATTAGAAGAACATGTCTTAAAAAAAAGAAGAGGAAGATCTTACCTTTAGTAGTATAGTGCTCAAAGCTTTTAATTTGATATTCACTTCCCTTGAGGTACCTCCAATTCCAGTACGGAAATCATATCGATCAGCCTCTCGAATTTGAAGCCTCAGAGTTTGGTTTATGTACGTAGTAGTTGCAGTATGCCAAACACCACAAACCCTATATCGATCCGCGCAAGAATTTTGCCCAAGCGGCCACCTTAACCCACCTGTCACAGTTTGATCTATCTCCGCTGAATCAGTCAATTCTTTAAGACTCTTAATCTCATTCTCCTGGATACAATCAAAGAGGCATATTTCACATCTTTAACATATCACTTGTTTAATATATCATTCATCTCATTTTCTTGGATACTAAGTATGGAACATACAAAGTCAACTCACAGAGAGATTGGTTAATGTCTCTTTTGAGTCAACTAGCAACCTCATGTCAAGATCTTGATCAAGGCATGAGACGTCAAGATTTAAGTGCCTCAAAGCATTAAGCTCTGCCTGAATAAAAAAAGCAAACAAAAGCTTCAATATGATTCTCTGAAAATGTGGTAAGAGAGAAGACGAAAAAAGACTTACCTTGTAAAAGTTGAGTCGTTTATGCTTTTGGTCCACCATACATTTACAAGAGATGGTTATATCAGGACGAGTGTTGTCTGATACCTAATTATGAAAACCAGAAACCAAGCCTCAAAAATCTTTAAAACTAAATTATGAACACAAATCATGAATCTTACAAAACAAAATTAAACCACCTTCACATGATACAACTCCTTGGGCTCTTCAACGCAGAATGCCATATTGTGTACTACTCCATAGCCAATGTTCTCGAAATAAGACTTTGGGACATTTGTACGAAAAGTTTTCTTCAATTTTTCCAAAATGCTTTGAGTTAACGGACCATCAGTTAGAGCTTCTGATGAACTAACACTGCATCAATTTGATAAGATTGGAACTGGTAAACTCGTTTATTCGACATAGCAAAAACTCCTTATGCCTAAAATGATGTTTAACATGATAGCTCTCTAGCTAACAGACTCAACTATAGATTCCAAGCTGTCAACACATTACAATGCTCTTATACCAACACAAGTCTTATTACTAACCAACCATGTAAAACAGAGTTTGTGTGTCGTTTGTGTCTGAAAAAAATCAAAAATAGATGGAAAAGTAAATAGTTCTTTTTTTACCCATGGAAGACAACTTTTCCAAATCGAACTATCAGTCTGGGTTTGACATCCTCTGATTTATAACGTAGCAACGTCTTCTTTGCCCTATCAAATCCCATTATAAGATCATCTTCCACCTTCTCTGTTACCCACAACCATGGAGTTTCCAATTTTCCAATCTCACTCTTCGCTAAGATTACCAATGATTTTTCTTCAGCGTCTTTCCTCCATAATGAAGAAACAGGCACCAGTTGAAAGTTGTTGTCCTCTGATTCTGAACAAACGAGAAACCATCTAGTAATGCAATCCTTCGCGTAGATGATCTTTGTATTAGCACTCGCGAGGTTTTTATTAAGCTTCGGACGTAGAGAAGGTGGAACAGAGGATGCTCTCATTCCTACATTTTCATGCCGTTTATGTGGTGGTACGTAAGACATATTCTCTGAATAAAAAAAAAACATATACAAGAAAAATTTAGACCTTAATGCCAAAACAAAAAGCATGTGTCCGAGCCACGAGTATGAAAAGAAGTAACAAAAAGCGTACCTTGTAACAGCTCAAGCACCTGTTTAGATACTCACATGAAGAACAAGGATCACAGAAGAGGAAACAGAAAAGGCGCAGTGTAACTGAAGTGGAAGAGACGTGACGGTTTGGTTTATTTATCAGTAGCACTTTAGTCTTGGAAATGTGCATAATATTAAATTTAACATACATATCATGATGACTCATAAAGTTTAATTAGAACAGTTTCATTTTATGATTAAAAAAAAAAAAAAAAAAATTCTTTTCTTCTATAAAATTTGTAGCAAAATTAGTTGGTTGTATTCTATGCATTTCAAATACTAAACTCATTATTCTACTCTTAACCACTAGAAAAACAAAAAGAAAATGAATTAAAACAAATAATGTGAAATGGAATAAACAGTTTTTGAGGAACAAAAGAAAATATGCAGAGGAAAAACAAAATAATATATGGTAACCAAACAATAACAATATCTTTAAAATTTATATTAAATAGAAAATAAATCAGATTTCAATGAAAAATACTAATACTACTTTTAATTTTTAATGTGTATACATTATAATGAATTTTACATTTGATTTTAAAACAAAATTTATGAATTTAATTTATATATTTCGTCTTAAATATTAACTATTGAAATTAACCTAAAAATAAAATTTTAAGAGTAATTTAAAATATTTTTTAGTTTTTGTATAAACATCTCTTAACTTTATTTTACTATTCATACAATATTCAAATAAAGCTTTAGAATTAATTTAACATAAAATTCATATCAAAAATAGTTTTTCATATATTTATCTAGATCATTGTTTAGGTCGTTTGAAGTCTAACTAGTATTGTTAGAAAATATAAACAACATAAACCAAAATTCAAGTAATTATTTTTAATTTATCTCTACTGTGAAAATATTTTGAAAATTTGTTGATCAAATGTTTTTATTTGCCAGCCCAAATTTTACCTTGGTTTATTAAAAAATCAGTTTTTTTTTTGTTCTAATCAAAAATTTAACCTACCACAAAAGATACATAACTGTTTTGTTGACAAAAAAAAGATACATAAACTGTTCTAAACACAGTTTAGATTATTGTCGAGGTAGTTTTTAGACGTTACATGTCAACCATAACGATTATTTTGTATTTTTTAGATTATATATTAACTATATATATTTGGACCGTTTTAAACGACTATCAACATTCGTGTGTCTGCTTCGATCATATATGTAAAGTTAACTGATAAAAAGTAGATTGTCTAACTTTACATATGTTTTAATTATATATTTTATACGAACCTTTAAGATCGGTACGTGCTAGTAATCTGACAATTTTTTACTTTATTTATTTTAATTAAGCACTTTTCTACGATAAGCTTTTAGATCGGTACGTGTAAGTAATCTGACAATTTGTTTACTTTATCTATTTTAGTTAAGCATTTTATACGATAACTTTTTAGATTAATATATGCTAATAATTTGACAATTTTTTTACTTTATATGTTCTAACTAATTATCTTATACGATAAGTATTATATCTATACTTATTAATCATCCAAAGATTTGTTTCTATACACCGGATACATCCCATTTACAGTATAACACAGCTCACTCGAGATACGTTATAATTAATATGAAGTGTTTAAGGAAAATATAGACGAATACAAACAGATTTATAATTTTAATAGGTAAAATTAACATATTGACAACTCATACAACACAAATTTAAAAGTAGAAAAAAATATTCAACTTTATATTTTTGCAAATTTTGTTTCTTTTATAGAATAAAACCGAATTTTATTCATTTTAATTGCAGAAAATTAATTGTAGAATTAAAATTGTTGACCAGAAAAAAATTATAGTATTGAAAGAAAAAAAAATTAAGATATTTTTTCATTCCAACTTTATTTTTCCCCAAAAAATATTAGAGAAAGGAAAATTAAATTCAATAATTCCAAAACATAAAACGTACAAAAAAGTTAATGATAAAAAAAACGTCTAGAAATCAAAAATATAAAATACAAAAGAAAAAAAAAAAGAGAGAGAGAGACAGCGTGGAGAGTAAAGCTATTGGTAGCATGGCTGCAACAGAAGGCCAAGTGTTTGGTTTTACAAATTTATTTTAACTCTTTGTGTTAATTAACCCAATTAGCCCTTTCCTCCTTCAGGGTTTATTTAACTTCCCCTTTCTCGTTTCCTCTCTTTTCTTTTTCTCTTAAACCACTCTCTTGCTCTTCCTCCTGAACCCACCAAAAAAAAAAAAAAATCACACTCCTAAAATTGTTGTTTGCTGATTTTTTTTCTCAAGAGTTTGTTTTAATGAAGAGGCGCTTAACGAGTACGAATTCCTCTTCTTCTTCTCCATCTTCCTCTGTTTCTTCTTCTACTACTACTTCCTCACCTATTCAATCGGAGACTCCACGGCCTAAACGAGCCAACAAGAGGGCTAAGAAGCCTTCTCCTTCTGATGATAAAACGACTAACCCGACAAGCCCTGCTTCCACCAGACGCAGCTCTATCTACAGAGGAGTCACTAGGTTTTTGGTCTAATTAAACGATTTGGTTTCTCTTCAGATTGGATTTGTTTTTTTTTTTTTTTCTTGTGAAACTGCATTTGTGATATTTTGCATGTTTGATTGTGTGATTGTATAGACATAGATGGACTGGGAGATTCGAGGCTCATCTTTGGGACAAAAGCTCTTGGAATTCGATTCAGAACAAGAAAGGCAAACAAGGTTTGGTCTATTTTTTTTTTTTTTAATTAAACAACACTTGTTCTGTTTTGATAAAGATCTGATTTTTTTAACTGATAAAGTTTGATTCTTTTATTTTGTTGATGTTTGATCTCAACTTCGTCACTGCCCCATCTGCAATTTCTTCCTCTACTCATCAGTTTATCTGGGTATGTTGCTCTAATTCTCTTAAACCATATAGATCAGTTTGTGTTTTTTTTTTTTTTTGGGTTTAACCAAATTGAAAAAAAGAGAAGAGGGGTGGATTTGGTCAGAAGAAGAATCTCAACTGCTTCACGCGTAATTGCAGGAGCATATGACAGCGAAGAAGCAGCAGCACATACGTACGATCTGGCTGCTCTCAAGTACTGGGGACCCGATACCATCTTGAATTTTCCGGTAAACCCCAAAAAACAGCTTAAATCAGATTGATGGGTTTTGATGATGCATGTTGTTATAGAATTAGTTTGGTGGTTGTGGAAATTAAATAAAAATTTGTTTCTTGGGACGAAGCAGGCAGAGACGTATACAAAGGAGTTGGAGGAAATGCAGAGAGTGACAAAGGAAGAATATTTGGCTTCTCTCCGCCGCCAGAGCAGTGGTTTCTCTAGAGGCGTCTCTAAATATCGCGGCGTCGCTAGGTTCCTTTTTTCTCCTTTTTTTTTTTTCTTTTCTTTTTTATTATTTTAATTTTTGGAATTTATAAACCAAAATGAGAAATATATTTTTCTGGATATCTGAATAAGAGAATTAATTATAGGAAAATATGTTTATGACTTTTTTTAAGAAATCATGAGGATTTGCTTTTAGAATATTCTCTCTTTTTAAAACTTATTTTTTTATCATAATTAAGTTTGAGTACTTTCCTGCATATTGTTAAAAAATGTGATTCGATTTTTGAGAAATGTTTGTTTGTTTATTAAACTTTTATTTTGTAAAAACTAAAGAAAGTTTTATGATTATGTTACAGGCATCACCATAACGGAAGATGGGAGGCTCGGATTGGAAGAGTGTTTGGAAACAAGTACTTGTACCTCGGCACCTACAGTACGTACCTCCTTTCCCTTTTTTTTATTTTATTAAATATTAGTTTGCATAATCGACTTTTTAATTAATAAATTACCGGACATAACGGGTCATTTAGTTTATTTAAAAAAATTACTAGCAGTATAATTTTTGTAGGTATAAAATAGAGTGATAATGTTTAAACTGGGGTTTAAGAATTTGTTTAGTTAGACTTAGAGTGTAACTGATAGACAATTAGAATAATGTTAATGGCAAGGCAGTGGGGTTTGAATTACTCACGTGAGCCGAGAGTTTTGACATCATGTCCCTTCAGCTCACCCTAATTGATCTTTTTCTAAAGAAAACTTTAATCAATTCAACTTTTGTTTTATAACTTTTTTTAATTACCTGATCTCTGCATAATTTACCTTTTAAATTCTGCATTTTATGTGGATCCGATACTCTGAATACAAAAATTGTTAACTCTGCACAAGGAATATTAACAACTCTTTACTGAGTAAAGTTAATTATACTAGTATTTGTTTTGTTTTGCTGACTCGTTACCGGGTCCTTAGACTAGTACGTGACCTAATAATCTTCAACAAATCTCCTATTTTTTTTTAGTAATTCGGGATTCAGATTTTGCAAGAATATAGGCACTTAGGCAGTATTCTATATAACAAAGATACATATCATTCATTCTTTATTTTATACAAAACAAAAGAAAATATTTTTATTGTTTTGAAAAAGAGAGTAGTCAAAAAGCATAACTCCAAAATAACAAATTAGATGTGAAACTGCTGTATAAGAATAATAGTGTAAGTTACAAGTGTAGAGGCGCGTGTAGCGCGTAGGTCACGTGATAACACGCTCACTTCATAAAATGACAAAATAGTTCAGAGAGGGGTTAGGANAGATAATTGAGCGTTTTAACCTAGTTATAATTTTTTTTTTTTTTTTTTTTTTTTTTAAGTTTCTTATTTAAATTGATTTAAGAGTTGAGACTGTTCTCAGTAGGAGTCACGAGCCCTCACGTGCATCTCTCTCTCTCAAGTCTCAACCATATCTTTCATCTTTGTCCTCCGAACAAAATCTGGGTCTTCTTTATTATCTTCTTCTTTTTTTATAATAATTGTCTTTCTCTACCTTCTACTTTAGAAAGCTACCTAACTTGCAACTTAATAGTAATATGGGTTCTAATTAGAGCTTAGAGTTGACACACTAGGTAGGTGTTTATTTTATTGTTAAGTAATTTAGTAATCGTACGTTCGTGTATTATTCTATATACAAATTATTGGAATTAGTTTAAGTTATAGTACAAGTTTGGACTCTTTTAGTGTTATAGAGCGGCGCAGTTGAGGAGAAATGGTCTCATACACGTCTCACACAATTCGTGTAACCCTAGTTGTCCCTACGAAACACGTCACTCAGTTCTTGTATTGATTTTTTTTTTTTCTTTTGTCTTTTATTAGGTATCATAAATTCTTAACTTTTTTAAATGTTGAAACGACAAAAAAATTAAACACTTCTTTTAACACTTGTTTGGGCTTATTTGGTTGTAGCACTTGCCAAGTATGTGAGAAAGATAACACTGTCTCTGTTTGCGTTGTCTTAATTTAGAAGTTCTTTACTTATAATGTTCCTAATTTATTGGTTTTACAGATACGCAGGAGGAAGCTGCAGCGGCTTATGACATGGCAGCCATAGAGTATCGAGGTGCCAATGCGGTTACTAATTTCGACATTAGTAATTACATCGACCGGTTAAAGAAGAAAGGTGTTTTCCCGTTCCCTGTGAGCCAAGCTAACCATCAAGAAGAGGCTATACTTGCTGAAGCCAAACAAGAGATTGAAGCGAAAGAAGAGCCTACAGAAGAAGTGAAACAACAGTGCGTGGAAGAGCCACCACAAGTACAGAAAGAAGAGAAAGCAGAGCAGCAAGGAGAAGAGGTTGTGGGATATAAAGAAGAAGAGGCGGCGGTGGTCAATTGCTGCATAGACTCTTCAGCCATAATGGAAATGAATCGTTGTTCGGATGACAACGAGCTGGCTTGGAACTTCTGTATGATGGATTCAGGGTTTACTCCGTTCTTGACGGATCAGAATCTCTCAAATGAGAATCCTATCGAGTATCCAGAGCTTTTCAATGAGTTAGCATTTGAGGAGAACATTGACTTCATGTTCGAGGAAGGGAAGAACGAGTGCTTGGGGTTGGGAAATCTGGATTGTTGCGAGGTTGTGGTGGGAAGAGAGAGCCCAACTTCTTCGTCTTCACCTTTGTCTTGCTTTTCTACCGACTCTGCTTCATCAACGACAACAACAACAGCAACAACAACCTCTGTTTCTTGTAACTATTCTGTCTGAGAGAGAGCTATGTATTCTAGTTTGAATTTCTGCTTCTTCTTCTTCTTCTTTCTTCTTCTATCTTCTTATGTTGAGTTCTGCTAGGGTTTGTATTTTCATTTCAGGGCTAGTTCGTTGGTTCTGAATAATCAATGTATTTGCCCCTTTTCTAGCTCTCTTTTCTTTTCTAATGTTACAATTAGTTAAGATAAGTAAACATCCTAAACAAACCGAAACAGAGAAGTGGATTTAGTTCACTTAAGTATTCGGTTGTATTCAACCAAAGACAACAAGGAGGCTAAGTAAGATGCCTATCAATTTTTCAGGCATTTATACAAAGAGAAAGAGTTTCAAAGAATCTTAGACAAAGAGAAGGTTTCAAAGGTAATACTTAAGAGTGGAAAATATGGGTCTCTTTTGTTTCATTTTGGCTCGGAAATATAATACATCGTTTAAAGATTTTTTTTTTTTTGCTTTTTAATATTGTAAAAAGTTTGATAGTACAATTGGTAGTGTAGAAAAATTAGCAGTTTTGATAAAATTGACATTGAAATCCAAAAAACATATGGGAAAGTCGCAGGAGTTTTTATCTTGCTCATTTGGTTCTTTAGATAATAGAGAGTAGGGTGTGGAGCATAAATAAGCAGATAGTTCAATATAATAATATGATACATGATAAAATTCTTGAAAACATTTCACCCACAATAAGTCTAAGCAGCAAGCTACTGATCACACAGTACATATTTTTTAAGGCTTTAAAATACATAACTAAGAAACATGACAGTTTAAGGTTTTAGCAGCACCAGTCTTATGCTTTTAAGTAGCTTATATTAATTAGATAGATAATGATACCACCGGCAAGCTAGCTTTTTAAAAACCTTTAATTATTCAAGAAGGTGGAAGGTAATGATGTCAGAGGCAGAAGGTGCATGAAGGGCATGGTTGGGGTAATGGTGGTGATGGTTCTGGTGGTAACGAAGTGCGTAAGCACGCGACCCTTCGATTTGATATCCAAGAACTGAGTCGTAATCTCCTCCATTGTCTACTAGTCCATAGTGAGGATCTTCGGCTCTTAGTTCCTAATTAAATTCACCAAAACATATTTTAAGCCATATTTCAAATAACTAAGTCCAACACTGTTAAATTCGAAATGACATGACATGTCTGATAAGACTGATATAGAACACATAAGAATGACTGGTCAATCTACACTACATTTTTCCCATTCGGTAGTATTTTGATTAGAAGAATCAAGAGAAAACATAAGAGTGACTGGTCAATCTACACTACATTTCTATTCTTTTAATCATTGGCTACATGCATGTACATAGTATGCATAAAAACAACATGTAAGGGAAACAAAAAGAGATATTACCAGCTCATGTATGAGATTCTTTTGTATGTCTTGTTGACTTTTGTTCTGCAATTGTTGTAAACCACGAGAGAAACTATTAAAATACCGAAATTATTACGCGATCACCATATTATATGCTTACTGTTACCTTTATCCATTAGCTTAAACACAAAAACGAGATCATTTTCTTAGAAAAGTGTTATCAACAGTTTGAGCAAGTGCGTAATTCAATTTAACACAAAATTGTTGAGACAAATAATATGCTAAAATGGGAAAGTGAGTGGACAGAAGATGTGACCTTTTTCTTGGTGGTCTCGATCTGGTTTCCAAGGGATTTAATCTGTATAATTAACATAAAGATTAATTTTTAAAAATTTCGTTTACACATATTATCCAACAGTAAACAAAATGTTTCCTTTTAAAACACAACAACAACAGCCATAGTTAAACTCAAAAACTAATGTGTGAGTATATAGGAATAATTAAAACCCTAGCTAGATAAGAGCAAAATCAATATAAATAAGAACCTTGCGCTCACGAACGAGTTTGAAAGTGTTTTCCATTTCATCCTCAAGACGACGCAACTCGTGATAATCAAGTTCCTCCAAACACTCACCGAGCCTCTGCCTACAATTTTTACAAATTATATATCAAAAATAATAATTTGTGTTTGCAATCCAAAGTTATGTTTTAAGTGACATAGATGAGATCAAGAGAGAGAAACAAATACTTGATCTGAGTCCGGAGATTTCTATTTGTCTCCAACAGTTTCCTCTTGGTTTCTTGCATTCTCTGCGACAAACACATCACAAATTTTACCAACCATACAAAAAAAAACACATATCAAGATTCAAGAACAAGAAGAAGGATCTAAGAGGGAACAAAACCTCATATTGAGTGCTCCAAACATCGACTTCAGAAATTGATTGGTACAGATCTACGATCTCCTTTGTTCTATAGCCAACACAATCACCCAAATGAAAGGAGTCGTTAATTAATTAGAAGATAACAAAGCAGTTTAGTAGTTCAAATTAAGAGTGGGGTAATTATAAGAGAGATCCGCGTACGTACGTGGTGTTAGGGCTGATATACTCATGAAGCTTGTTGGAGCTAGAGAACATGATAATCGAAACCCTAGCATCACACAAAACCGTGAGCTCATGTGCTTTCTTGAACAAACCATTTCTTCTCTTCGAATACGTCACTTGTCTGTTCGTCTGGTTCTCTATCCTCTTGATCTGGATCTTTCCTCTCGCCATCTTCTTTCTTTTTTCTTCTCTACTTTTGTCTTAAATCTTTTGATGAAGAGATTTGGTGGAGAGAGGACAAAGAGATATAATAAGAAGAAAGAAATGAAATAGAAAGAGAGAGATAGAGTTGAAGAAGTAAAGGGTCCACTTGATTTACTAAAAATAGAAAGTATTGCCGAATCCATGAAAGGAGAGTTCAGAAGGTGATGAAAACTAAGTGATAAATTTGCCTATTGTGTAAAGTGGTTTATTGTTAATTACAAGACACTGCTTAAATCAACGGACATCGATGGTTGTATAGATTACAAGACACTGCTTAAATCAATTGTCACGACTCACTAGGTGTGAAAGAGAGAGGGGACCAAAGCTATCAACTGGTTTAGTTTGCTTTCCGTCCATTTTATTAACGGAGCACCGTTAGTGTCGACTCTTTATAGCGTTTACAACGGTGACATGCTCAACGGCGTTTGTAAACGTCAAATCAGTGCAGGTGGATTTGGTTGGCTTTTTGGGCTTACCCTAAAGTAAAACGAAAGTGTTTAGGTATGATTGTTTGAATGAACCAAGTTATTATTTTTCTTGTTAAAAGCCAAGTGTGTACTTTTGTTTGTTGATTTCGGAAATTTAGATTTGTTTTACTTCTTTATTTGGATTTAAATGTCACTTCCATGTAACTCAAATATGTTTCCCAAATGATTACGATAACTAAGTAAAAGATCCATGGAATAAGTAAACCCTATGATAAAAAGGGAGAAGAAGTTAGGAGAAAAGTCATTGTTAGTATATCTTTGGTCCAAAACAATTAAAACTGCACACACTGAAATATTAAACACATTACTGTAGCTTACAACTCCACTAAAACTCCAATGTAACTCTAAAATATAAAGCAAAATGAACGAGATGTATGAGATATTTTCTTGATCATTACATATTTTTGCTTCGATGAGTTAGTGTAGTTTTGGGACTTAATTGGCCTGAAACAGTATAGCAGGGACTGTTTTTTTTGTTTCATCATCAAGTTTTCATTCGGGCAATGCAAATCGGTGCGACTGAAGAAGGTCGTAATCAATCCCTTACAAGCCGAAGACGAGAACAATCATTCTTCGCTTAAGCTTTAAATACAAGAGGTTCAGTTACACTAGACTTGTATTTTCATTTCAGCGCTTTAAAACTGGGTCAACTATGCATAATACGGAACCAAAGATGTATATAAAAGATCTACAAGACATGTCACTATGGTTATTGGTTAAGGTACATTACACAAGAGATACATCATTCACTACACAACCAACACACGCACTCTTGTTCTGGTCTCAGTTCACTTTTCCTGTTCTCGTCAGGTACTCTTTCATGCGACTTTGGTTTGTTTCAAATATGAAAGGCATCCCCCTTATCTGCGTACAACCATATATATAACTCGGGACTTAAGAAAGGAACTCGAGGCGTGCAGTTATTATAATCATGTTTTAAAAAAGGATCTAGGATCAAACCTCCACTAGACAATCAGATTTGAGGATTAAACTCTGTCCAGGATCTACTTCCTTCTCGTTTACTGAAATTGGATACTTTCCTAGATTCTTCATATGAAACGACCCGTCATCACCCAGCCGTATGATCGCCTGCATTCAACAACCAAAAGAGGGAAGAAAAACAACAAGGTGGTCACAGATCATGGGTTGTTTCTTTTCTCACACAGCTCAAACACTTAATATACAAATAGAAGCATCTACTATTGACCAACCTGTCGTCGAGATATTTTGCTACCTCGCTTTTCTCTTCCCAAATCAATGTCCACCGCAAGGTCTTCTGTTGATCTACCCACCAAAACCTGTGCCAGGAAAAAAGAACCCCGATGTAAACAAGTGCTACTATAATTTCTCACGAAGCTTCTCTAAAGTCATACAAGGAAAATACTTAAATCAATAGGACAATAATACCTCAGGCTTCTTGATGTAGTGTTTTGAATATCTACCATATAAAACAGCGAATGCACCACGGGAAGCAATGGCTCTTTGCATATATGAGTATGCAGCCTGCTCAAGTCTTATGATTGTTCTTTTCATGTCCTGGCTCTGATACTTGGAAACTGCAAATGAAAACATTTTACGGAATCACAAACAAGCCTTAAACCTAGTATAACATCTCTTTCGCTACCCATGGAAATAGGTTCCCTACATATCCCTCAGTATTCATGGCTTGTAATGAACTTTGTGAGCCAATGCTGAAATACTTTCCTGATTCACATACTAAAAGCTTTCTTTTTTCCAAAAATGTAGATAGATAAAGCAAACATGAGTTCCACTGAACGAGAAGGGATGCTCAATTACCTTCGAGATCAAAATTATCTTGGTCCTCAGGTTCCAAGTCCATGTCAAGTATCTGAAATCAAAAGGGTGTTATCGATTAGCTGTTAATGTTTCATGGAACTATAGCATCAAGAATAAAGATTGTTACCATAGCCTCAATGTCAGAATAATTCGGCAAGTCCTCATCACTCTCACAAACATGCGTGTCTGCTTCTGCTGGAGTGTTCTCCAGCACAGGGTCTGGAATCTCTATCAAACCACAAGCAGTATCTTTAGCATGTGACGCTTCATTAATAGGTGGTACATCTTTTTCCTCTTTACAGGTTTCAGTATCCTTGTCCGGGTAGCTCTCATGACTATCAAATCCAACAAAGAGTGTTCCACCAGCAATTTCTTTCTTTTCATCTATTGCACCGGTACCAGCTGAATGCAGAGTAGTAGAGTCTGCCTGTGCAGAAGCTACACAGGTAGAACCACCAGGAGCAACAGTATTCTGTAACTCAGTACTAGTAGATGCCCTGGTTTTGCTACCTTGACTTGATTGGCCCTTCAATGGCTTTCCTTGAGTACCCTGTGAACGTCCTGAGTTTTTCTTTTGGGTCTGGAGTGAATGTCCTTCACTTTTTTCCTTACTGGCGGAAATGTCTCTGACACATGTAGTTATTGGATTATTGGTATCTTTAAAGTTCCGCCTGGCTAACGAAGAAACTGACATTGGATGGGAGTTGTTGGATACGAAAATGTCATCATTACACGGAACCTCAATATCCTCTTGGTTTAATAAACAGCAGATTACACCCTCAACAATCTCAGGATGAGGATCTACAGATTCAGACGCAGTTTTGTACTCCACTAAGCTCATTTCACTTGTACCATCTAGCTCAAGCATCACATGATCATCCAGAGTTGCACCTCCTGAATTGGTTGGTGCGGTCAAAAGTTCTTGCTCGGTGGAGTTAGGCAAAGCCTCGCAATTTGTATCATTTGTCGAGTTCACCAACAGTGAGCTAAGACCATCATAATATGACTTGTCAACTTCTTTGCCATCTACTTCCATGAACGATTCAGGGTCTTCCTCAAAAAGAGAAGTTGAAAGCTGTGCCAGGAAATCAGTGCTAGCCGTTGTGGTTTTCACCTCATGAGCAGTAGTATTCTCCAGATTCTGCTTGGAATCTTGATACACCGCATCACATCCTGAAGGGCTTGCATGTTCAGTAAATGTGAGATTTTCTCCTCCTCCTACATAAGGAATGTCTCCCTGTATATGATCTTCCGACACAACATGATTTGTCACGCAACCGCCTTCAGCCAAGATTTCTGGAAACGCGTTGTGGATGATATCCATGTGAGAGTCTTCAAGACCAAGATGTGTTGCATCACCATTATCCATGAAATGGCTATCATTTGGTGGAACGAGAAAACCTAGATCCAAGGAATTGAATGGCTCGGTGCGAAACTTCTTCCGTAAGGAATGATAAGTATGTCTGAGCCTTTCAGCATTTCTCTTCCTAGATGAACTTTTGTTTTCTTTTGAATACCCACTTCTACCGAACTTTGTAGGAAAATTAGGGTTAGTACGTTCAAGCTCAGTCATCCGAAAAGCCGCCTCTGCAGAAACAACTGGATCATAAAGCAATGCATGCCATCTATCTTGCAGTTCTCTGATAGAAAATCTTCTAGAAAACTGCACAGCACCTTTAGCAAGCGATTCCAAAGAAGCTCCGGCCTGCAAATAAATTAAGTATTCCAGTTCACTTAACTGCTCGAATACCAGACAAGCTGAATGAAGAAACACAAAACGCATGCTCTAACCCTCTATTGAGATAAAAATCCATGGCTGAATCCAACAATGTGACAGACATGTGACCAAACTCAATGAAATGGGAACTCACCTCAATGGCATTCTTTAGAAGCAGGTCGTCTTCTGGTATCCACGGAACTACCTGAGCAAGAGCCCCCATGTCCACAGCCAAAATAAACCTTCTCTTCTCTTAGGAGTGGTCTAAGAGATGGTGACAGTACACAAAACCTAATCAAAAGAAAATTAAAATCAGTGGACGTAAAGGGAAGTAATAAACACTTTGGCAGACAGTAGACATTGGCATAGTATTATCGAAATTGATTCAACTTTGGGTTCAAACTAGGGGTGAAGGACAACTAACTAAGAAGAATCTATCTTTTAGTCTACCAACCACTTAATGGGCTTATTAGGCTTCTCTTCCTCACCTTAAGCATTCGAGGTTTCGTTTGGCAAACACGTTAAAAGAGATGGGAGTTATAGAGAATACCTTGAATCAGCCAAGAAAGATGATGTTTTGTCAAGCTCGGGAACAACAACAAGAGTGAGGTTCAACAGCCTAGAAACAGTAACCATGTCACAAAACTGAAACAACGAGTATCATCAGGATTTGGAAATAAGACTAATTAAAAATAAGACAAAGATCGAAAGAGTGTGATTAAGCAAAAGTGACGAACCACGATTCGCAGTTGATTTAGTACGCCATTACAAGTTAGAATTCCATTATTGTCATGTTCTGTAAGGAAAAAAAAAAAAAAAAAAGTCTCGTCATTATAATACTCACAAGCTCCAAAGAAGACGCAAAATAACAATCAATTCGAAATTCTCACAAGTTTTGTATCACAAAATCAATGTATAACAGAGAGGGAGAAAGGAACAACACTAAGCCTCAAAATAGAGAATTTAGAATATCCCAAGAAGAAAGGAACTGACTTGATGGGAAGAAGAGGTGGCGGCGGCAATCAACTGGCTCGAATTGAAAGGGGGAAAAAAAATCTGAAACCCTAATTTTTTAGTATCTGACTGTCTCCGTCGTCCGGAGGCGAGAGTGTGTAAGAAGAAGAAGAAGATAATAACCAAGCGACACCGTTTTGATACCTCTCTCGCTTCTTTGGTTTTCTTATTTGTTGTTTACTTGATTTTGAATTCTTCTTGCCCCGAGAAATTGGAACTGAAAGGTAGTAATTAGTAGCAAAATCTCTCTGTTTAATTTATGTAATTACCATTATATATACCTTTTAATGAATTTACTTAAAAATAAAATTAAAGACCAATGTCTATTGGCATTGGGATATAATTTTTAAGAATTTTTTTTTTGTTAGTTTCTATTTTAGTTATACCTCTAGGCAATGACTATGTACGATTTACCCAAAATGATTTAAACCTATTTAAAATTAACATTGAAATTTAAACTAATTTTAGCCAGGAGTTTATTTTTTAAAATAGTATATGTAGATAGTAGATATACATAAAATAATATTCTGATGAAATCCTACGTATTTTCCTTGTGGAATTTGGATTGAAGACGTCAATTTTTTTGAAGGATTGAAGTAATTGGCTATATATATAAAATGAAGTTACGAATACGTAGGTTTTGGAACACAAACAATATACACCTTTTGAGTTCAGGAACTGCTTTGTTTTGTCAGGTTTCTCTCTCTCTCTCTCGTGATTTGATTACGTAGATTTTTTCCTCTGGACTTGAGACATCTTATTATCATTCCTTATCGCATATTATCATCTGATTTACAGATTGACCATGCAGGCCTGTCTCTACCCCATGGCAGAGTATGTCAAAACCTTGTTCGATATAAAAGGTAGGGGTGGGCATTTCGGTTTAAGTTCGGATTCGGTTTGGGTTCGATTCGGTTTGGTTAATTCAGTTTTCATAAAACTCTAACCATATTCAACCATTGTTAGTTTGGTTTGGTTTGGGTTTGGGTCGGTTTATATTCGGTTTGGTTTGGTTTGGTTTGACTTTAATTCAGTTTGATTTTATTCGGTTTAAAAATCAATTAATGTAACAAAACAAAATTCATTCTCCTTTGTAAGTTGAATAATTCAAAGAATTCATGAAAATTTTACCTAAAAATGATAACTATATCAATATTAAATGTTTAGTAATTAGGGAAAAATAAAATGAAACAAACTAAACAACGTAAGAAAGTAAAAAAAAGTATAATTTCTTGTAAAAACCTTTATAAGTCTTTACAATTTTACTCTTTAAAATCTAGGGTCAAAGTTTTAAAATAATTAAATCTAATCTAACATAAATGAATTCATAAAGAATAAGATTATGAATACATATTATACAATAATTATGTATATTACTAATTATTTAATTAATAAAAGCACATTGGGTTTTCGGTTCGGTTTGGGTTTAAACCGAACCAAACCGAACCGTTTGGGTTGAGAAGAAACTTAACCAAATGGTTTGAGTGTAGGATTGGATTTGGTTTGGGTCGGTTTCAGTTCGGTTGGGTCGGTTCGGTTCGGTTTGGTTCGGTTAAAATGCCCACCCCTAATAAAAGGTTTTCTTATTTTCCAAGATGTGTAGGCAATGCCTTATATATGTTTACAATATTTAACCTAATCCGAAAGTATAGAAATAACCCAAATATACAACATTTATATGGTAATTACACATATGAGCCTTGGCTCATAATACCCCCCCCGCAAGCTGGAGTATGAAGATCTCGAATACCCAGCTTGAGGAAAAACTCATCAAACTCCTTGCGACCAAGAGCCTTCGTAAGAATGTCAGCTAACTGAACCTTAGTCGAAACATGTTGAGGAGCAATTACACCTCGAACTATCTCATCCCGAATGAAATGACAGTCCGACTCAATATGTTTCGTCCTTTCATGAAAAACAGGGTTCTTACTCAGGTGAATAGCAGCCTCGTTATCGCAATGAAGGGGAACCGGAGCAGAACAATCAACCCCCATAGAACGAAGAACCTCCCGCAACCACAAAATCTCACAAACAGTTTCCGACATGGCACGATACTCTGCTTCAGCCGAAGACCGAGAGACGACATCCTGCTTCCGTGTCTTCCAAGAAATTGGAGAACCGCCCAATTGAATAAACCAAGCAGTTAGCGAGCGACGTTGCAACGGACAACTGTTGTAATCGGCATCACACCAAGCCGAGAGACGAAGATCAGTACCAGACCGAAGTAAAATCCCCTGTCCCGGATTGCGTTTGAGGTAACAAACAACCCGACACGCAGCCTGCCAATGTTCGACCTTCGGAGCATTCATGAACTGTGACAAGATATGAATCGCATAGGAGAGATCTGGTCGAGTAACAGCAAGATAAATGAGGCGACCAACCAAACGTCGATAACGAAACGGGTCAGGTGATGATTCTGTTCGATTGGATGAGAGACCGGCTTGGCACCAAGTAAACCCGTGTCAGAAATAATATCAAGCGTATACTTGCGTTGAGAGAGATACATGCCTGTCGAATTTCGAGCAACCTCAATGCCCAAAAAATACTTAGATATACCAAGATCTTTCATATGAAAACAAGAACTCAAGTAAGCTTTAAACGCGGTAATCACCTTAGTAGAGCTCCCCGTAACAATGAGATCGTCAACGTAAACAAGCACATGAATGCGGCTGTCATCATTAGCAAATGTGAACAGAGAATAGTCCTTTAGACTCTGTTGAAACCCATAGTCCTTCAGAGCTGTGGAAAGCTTAGAAAACCAGCAACGAGGCGCTTGTTTAAGACCATACAGAGACTTGTGGAGACGGCAAACCTGTGTCTTATCCGCAGTACGAAAACCCGGAGGAGGTCTAATAAAAACCTCTTCTTCCAAATCTCCATGAAGAAAAGCGTTATGAACATCCATTTGGTGCACTTCCCAATCCCGAGAGACCGCAACCTCCAAAAACGAACGTACCGTCGTCATCTTACAAACAGGCGCAAACGTCTCCTTGTAATCAAGACCCTCAGTCTGCTTGTTACCAAGGACAACCAGGCAAGCTTTGTAGCGCGATAATGTGCCGAGAACTGAGAACAATCGACGTAAGAGTCAATGGGATACCAGCTCGAATCAAGAAAAACACCATCAGACTCCAAATGAGTTGTATTCATCACATAACCATCAAGGCGTTTAGATTTAAACTTTTGACGGCATCCTTTTCCCATCGAAACATCATCATCATCATCAACAGACGAGATAATATGCTCATATGTCTCAGCAGAAATATCAGGAGACGGAGACTGTAAAATCAGCGAGGAAGGAGAAACCACACTCTCTGGTGAAGACGGCATAGGACTCACAAGAGGCAAAGATGGAGAAGAAACATCCGGTACAACAGGAGCAACCGCAACCTCCAAGTCCGCAAGAAGAGGACTTACAGCAGGTCCCGGCAGCGGAGAAGGGACCAAAACTTCTTCCACGAAAATATCTTCGTCATCATGTATGTGAGGACGAGGAGACAGAGTACTCAACGATGGTGGAGACTCCAATAAAACCTGAGCGAATGGATACTCAGTCTCGATAAAAATCACATCACGAGAGGTGGAAACAACACCACTTTCAAGATCATAAACCTTCCAGCCCTTTTTCCCATAAGGATAACCAAGAAAAACATAGCGATTGCTCCGAGAAGCAAACTTATCACCACCATGGCGTTGATTGTGAGTATAGCATAAGCAACCAAACACTCTTAAATGATTCATAGGCGGTTGACGTTGGTAGAGCATCTCAAAGGGCGTCTTACCCTTTAACACCAATGTCGGGGTTCTATTGATCAGATAGCCCGCCGTAAGAACACAAAAACTCCAAAATTCTACCGGGAGATGAGCTTGAAACCGCAAAGCTCGGGCAACGTTAAGTATGTGACGATGCTTCCGTTCAACTCTCCCATTTTGTTGGGGAGTGCCGACACAAGAAGTCTCGTGAAGGATGCCATGTTCGCGAAAATATCCACCAAGGCTGAGGAACTCAGCACCATTGTCACTGCGAAGAGTCTTTACTTTCGTATTGAACTGTCGTTCAACCATAGAGATATATTCACGCAAAGTAGAAGCAGTTTTAGATTTATTTGGCAGCAAATAAATTCACACAGCGCGAGAATAATCATCGACGATTGTGAGAAAGAAACGAGAACCACACATTGCTGTCGTCCGATACGGACCCCATAAATCACAGTGAACAAGATCAAAAACCGCAGAAGTTGTATTAATGCTCAAAGGAAAAGAGTCGCGTGTTTGCTTGGAACGAATACAAACGTCACATGTTTTGGAATCAAAAACACTACTACTACTACTAGAATCTGAAAACTGAAACATCTCCATGGTTGTCGACGAGGGATGTCCCAAACGATGATGCCACACATCCTTAGGCTGTCGGTCCAGAACGCGTGTCACCGCTGCAGTTGCCATCCCTCTGAAAAAGTATAGACCATTGTCTTGTTCACCCGCTCCAATCACCGTCTGTGTGATGTGGTCCTGAACAATACAAAGCTTATCAGATATCTGGAAGATACAGCTCCTATCTCTGGTCAACTGTGAGACCGATATAAGATGACATTGCAAACCATCAACAAAAAACACATTCAGTAACCAAAGATGAGACCCAAGAGAAACTTTCCCTTGCTTAGTAGAAATAGTAAAACGACCATCGGGCAACTTGATGAACATAGGTGCCATATCACAAACATCCAAGAGAAAATCAAGACAACCCGTCATATGATTCGATGCACCAGTGTCAATGATCCAGGATTCAACGAAAACTTACCCGAGAGATGATCTTGAGTACTCGCTTTTCTTGTGTTAAGCATATCCTTCAGCTTTCTCCACTCTTGATCATTCAAACCACTAAACCCCACACGATCAGCCTCAGTAATCGACGCAGAGCCCACAAAAACCGGTGTCGAAGTCTCGACATGATGAACTTGCGCCGTGTCAACACGCTTCGGCGGAGCAGACACACCACGACGATCAACATTCGCACCTCCAGAAACGCCTTGCATCGGAGGAAGCTTGGAACGCGGACGATCACCCCACCACCACGGATAACCAATCTTACGAAAACAGTGGTCGGCTAAATGTCCTTTCCGGCCACAGCTTGTACACAAAGCAGAGGGATCACGAGGTTGTGGCGACGAAGTTGGACGAGGAGCAATTTGAACCGCAAAACTAGCACCTTCATTACGTACTTCCAACAACCGACTAGCACGCTTAGACTCCTCATCTTGTGAAACAACTTGATATGCTTCATCGACAGAAGGAAGTGGATCACGGGAGAGAAGAGAGGACTTGACAGCACCAAAAAGTCTTTCATCAAGCCCCATCAAAAATTGATGTAGCTTATCCTCTTCCCGTTCTTTAGCAATTTTCGCTACTGTCTTGGCACTTAGAAATCCGCGAGACTCGTCCATAACTTCGTTAGCTTCCCATAATACGCCTCAACTGCAGATCCTTTTTGTTGACAATTCGCCAATTCAGTTTTGAGACGTTGTACTCTCTGTCCGTTCTTTACAGAAAACCGCTTTTGTATTTGAGACCATAGGTCATGAGCGATTTCATGATGAGACAAAGAGCTACTTAAATCCGGTGCTACCGTAAGGCGGATCCAAGAGACCACCATCGCATTATTTGCCCACCAATCTTCAAGGTCATCGGAATCATCATCAGGTTTAGGGATAGTACCATCCACAAAACCAAATTTCTTTCTTGCCCGCAAAGCAAGTCGAAGATTCATTGCCCACTCATCATAGTTAGGACCACGAAGTTGTGGTTGAGAAATCACAGATCCGGGATTATCTCCAGCAGAGAGATCATAGGGATCGATCCGACGTCGTGCCGATTCGACCGGTACCTTAGCTCCGGACGACAGAGAAGAACTGTTCTTTGTAGCAGATTCTTCCGACATGATTTATAAGATATGTATACCAACAGAAGGATTGGATATACTAGGTCAAGAACAAAGGAAAATTGAAGAAAAAGACTTGAACAAGTATGGGTATAGAGGATCGAAGAGCCTAAAAATTTAGGTTTAGCTCTGATACCATGTCAAAACCTTGTTCGATATAAAAGGTTTTCTTATTTTCCAAGATGTGTAGGCAATGCCTTATATATGTTTACAATATTTAACTTAATCCGAAAGTATGGAAATAACCCAAATATACAACATTTATATGGTAATTACACATATGAGCCTTGGCTCATAATAGAGTAGGCAAATGCCATGGGTCCATCACAAATATCAAAACATTTCTTCAAGCAAAAGCGTCCAATTTTTTCAAAAAAAAAAATTTTATTAAGGGTTTTTAGATTTTTGGTAACTTTGACAGAGGCCCCATTTTAATTTAAGATGGGGCTGTGACCATGCATGATTATGTTTTTTCACTTTAATAGAAATAATTCACATAATATGATTATTAATTTATTTTGTAATTTCATTCTACTTATAATGAACTATAGTATATTTTAATATAGAGTTTACTCTTAAACTTTATTGTAGAATTTGATACTTCCTAAAAAGCTAACATCAGTAAAAAAAAATTAACTTGAATCAAAGTAATATATTATAAGATGTTCAATTTTTCTTCTACTTTTTAACCATAATTTTCTGTTTTATTTATTTACTTTCATAGAAATAATTCACATAATATGATTATTAATTAGTTTTGTAATTTCACTCTAATTATAATAAAATAAAATATATTTTAATACATAAAATTTATAAATATTTATAGATAAATAGCTGAATACATATTTTGTTTTAAGAGAGAACAAAATGTATATTTAAAATTACAATTTGATTAGTTTGAAGTTCCTGTCATATATTTATATTTATAGTAATTTCAAATTTTTATATCCAAACCAAAAAATCAGTTCTTTATCCACAATAAATTTATTTTTATGAATTTTCACATATTGTATTAACTTACATATTCTATCAAATATTTTGTAACTCTCATATTTATAATCATATCCATATTTTAAGGCACTAAATTTTAATTAATTGCAATTATTTATTTGTGTTTATGTTATTTTTTCACTTCCATAGTATTTATAGCATTCTAATGAATGATTAATGACAATTAAAAATATAATAAATAATAAAAGATATTAATATTTAATTATTGCATTTTTGTTATTTTTATATACTTTATGTAAGATTTCAACATGTGTGTAGCATATGCTATTATGTTTATAAAAATTTCAACATGTGTGTATGATATATATATATATATATATGTAAGATATGATATATATATATATATATATATGATATTTTTGTTTTAAAATATGATGAAATATTTAACTTTTCTATCATCTAAATTGTTCGTAATTTTTTTTGGGATATTAGTACTACATATATATTATTCCTATATTATGAACATCAAGATGTTTAGTTTTATTTTCAATTCTACTTGTCATCTTTAAGATATGTCGCGTATTTTGTATTTTGCTTTTATTTTTTATTCATTTTAAAATAAATAATTCACATAAAATTATTATGTAACTATTTTTCAATTTCTATTCACTTATTAATATTATTCTAATCATATATCATTTATCAGTATATAGTTAATTAACATATATATATATATATAATATGTTTATATTAGTTATTAAAACCAAATTATTGTGAATTGTAAACATATATAAGTTAGGTTTTGGTCTCACTTATACTGGTATAATTGAATCATTTTTCATTTAGAAGAGCAAGAGATGAGATCGTCAAAACTTCCGTTATATCAATATTATACTGATATATGACTTCATCAATCATCTCGGAAAAGCTTCTTTAGTTTTTCGATTAATCATCTCGAATAATATTTATTTTCATAATAAATCTAAATAATATAATAAATAATAGGTAAGTTTTCTTGTATTTGTTGGACAGTGGAAAAACAATTGAATGAACTAAGAAAACTATAAAACCATAATTGAGGGAATTTTTATAACTTTTGTACAAGTTTTGAAAGATACATAATAGGTAAGTTTTCTTCTCCAGCTGATATCTTCTCCCGTACCACACCTGCATCGATCTCTCTGTTGTCCACCACACCGACTTCTATTACAGAGCTGACACCCACTTCTGCTGCTACGCCTTCTGATGATGATGTCTCAGTCTCCACTACCACGCCTGCATCGATCTCTCCTACTTCCACTGCACCAACTTCTAAAACAGACATGACACCCACTTCTTCTGCTAGGCCTTCTGATAATGTTGTCTCAGTCTCTATATTACAGCAACTGCATCCAGCTCTTCAAAGCCAGCCTCCTCAAAAGCAGACCGGTCCAGCTCTCCAAAGCCAGCCGCATTCACTACTACTAGCCGTCTTCAAAGATCAGAGTTGGGACGAGGTGCTTGTTGGTACATTCTTATTTAATTTGTAGTGGTGTCTATAGAACCTAGGCATGGAGATGTCTCGTGGCTGGAGGATTTTCATATTGAAAGATGTCTTGTATTATTGCTTGATCACGTGGAGATAAGCATCTCTACTTAGTGGCCACCCGACACCATAACTTGACTCATTGGCCGGATGAAAGGTCCATGAGATGAAATAGTACGGTTTTATGAATCTAGGAAGATTGCCAGGGAGTGCTAGATAGAAGAAAAAAGGAAAAACAACTGAAGAGTTGGAGTGTGCGAAGACGTGGCAACCATTCTTGTAGAAGAGGAGGCAAAAAGAGTTCGAGACATCATAATGCGTAAACATGTTGCAAGAAGGTTCACTTGTTTGATACTCATGTCCACAACAACCACAGTGCAGTAGTTGAAGGTTTAAAAAATCTTACAATGAAGTGTTACAAAGGATATCATCCAAGTTTTGGTAAAATTTCTCGTTGCTATTTATACTCTTTTTTAGCTGATTGAGTTTCCCAAATACAGTACTTGCATATTCCTTTTAGATCAAAACAAAGATGCCGCAGTCTCTGTTTGGTTCTTTCCCCTTTTAGATTGAAAAGAAATACACTTTTAATTCATAAAAAAGCTTATTCATTAGTTCGTAGAATACTCATTCTTAACATTAACAGAACAGAAACTATCACCACATACAAAGCACTCTGTTTAGTTGACCTCTATGGGCAAACACAACAAATTTTTTTTTTTTTGGGCTTTCTTGTTCATTTTATTCAGCAAAATGCCACAGGGGAGCGTAGGTATACAGTCTATATATATTTACTTATATAACCATGCCTCGGTTTAGAGTGCAGTTTCTACGGACTCTTCAGGCTTCTCTACTTGCTTCTTAAGGAACTCTAGCACAGAGAGGCGCTGCATGTTCAAATTTTACATTGTCAGATGAACTTTCACTGAAATTCAGATTCACTAGTTTTAGAAAATATCGAAAACAGGATGTCGTGCAAGAATCTTACTCGTTGCTCAAGAGCAGAATCTTCAGAGTCCAATTTCAAAGATTCCAGCAGTTTCATGCCTTCCTTGAAACCATCTGTAGCTGCATCTTCATTTTGTAGACTCCTGTCTATATCCGCAACTTTGGCTAATGAAACTGCCACATCCAGAACCTACAAAAAAAATTGTAGAATAACAACCAAACTCAGTTGCTATCTCCGGACAGACCTTGCTTGCTATCTTTCAGTTCTAACTTCTATACGCAAGAAATCAAGTAGCAGATAAGAAAACAAAAGTGAAGTTCTCTAAACCTCAGTGCACCCAAGCAAAAATATTAGTAATTGACTTGAAAATAACTTAGGATATTATTAAGAGCAGTTCTCTGATATTGGCAAGGTAGCACATAAGCAAAATGGCAACAGTGGAAAAAAAGAACATCCGCACAAACACATTGCGAACAAGTATTCTCGATTCACTCAACATCCTGTTTCAGATCCTCGATCCACTAGCAGCTTAAGTTAAGCTCTAAATCTTTTAACGTTTTCTGCCCTAGACCCAAATTAGCGTTAAAAAGAAACAACCACTTCAGAAAAACACTTTCTGCTTCTAAATAGATAGCTTACGATCTACAAATAAAACATTCATGCATACTGTATAACTTAACTAACACCAGATTACACTCTGTGAGGCCTTAAATCCGAAAACTAAGAGTAACTAGTTCAGTTCCTCTTTACCTTGTCTCTTTTCTCTAACCAAATTCGTAACCAATTCTATGAAATTAAGAATAATCCCTGATTCTATAAGTCATTTAGTCAGAAGATTAGAAAAATAACAGGCTACAATTAACAAATCACTGAGACAACGAATGAAGCAAAAGCATGAAGGCAGACTTACTTGTGAAGGAGCATGTGGGTGATGCTTCATTGCATCACGTCTAACATTTAAAGCACGATGGTAATATGACCTTGCAGCTTGTAGGTCTTGGTCATAGTATTTAAGATCTCCTATTTTATTGAGTGAGACAGAAAGTGTATGTGTAATCTGCAAGTTTAGAAAAAATTGTTACAAAATCGTAAAAGTTTGCAGTATCAAAATATAACAAGAACCAGTGTGTAACCTCCAAATCATTCATTGGCAGTTTCATGAGGAATTCAATACTCTCTTCGAAATGATTGACTGCAGAGCTTGAGTCTCCCATTGCTCGGCTGTAACAACAAAACAAATTAAGTTAACCATCGAACTCAACCCCCCGAAAGAAAGATTTCAACCACACCAAACAGAACGGCAATCATTTCGGCCAAAATAACGTAGTTCAGGGGCCACACACTTGAGGAACTCCAACACTAAAAAATCACATATCAACCAAAGTGTCTACAATGAGTCAAATGAGTGTAATAGGTAGGTGGGTGGGATCATAACAGAGCATATTGATGACCCTTTCTCAATCTTTTATGTTTACAGAAACTCGATAGTGGACAAATGTTGGAAATAAACAACATGGGATAAAGCATACCTGCAGTCGCCAAGCATACCAAGGACTGCACCAAGCTGTGAGCACAACTCTGGTGTATTGCCCTCCCTCCCAAGTTGATCCCGAATGTCTTCGGTACACATTGCCAACCTTGATTTAGCACTTTCATAATTCTGGGCACTAAATGCCTGTGCATAGAGATTGAATCAGAACAAGGAATATAACCAGAACTCAACAACAGAACAAAGAACATAACAAAGCGTAAATCATTAAAACAGAATAAACCCCACCAATTAAGTCAACAAAATCTTAGAGGTAGAACTCACCCTCATAGCTTGTTGCACCAAGAAAGAACCTCTTTCCATGGAAACATCAGCGTATATCACTTTTTTGTTATCATTTTCGACCTCTTCCTTCTCTGTGCCATTGACAAGAGTTCTCTTGATTCTAGCATGACCTTCAATAAATTGATCAACCATCTTTTGAAGGTTTTCATCAGCTTGAATACTTTCAATGTCAGCACCACAGAGAGGGCAGTCCTTAAACCGTGTTAAGCACACTCTGCACAAGAAACAACAAAATTTAATAATAGTAGAAGACCCAATCACCATCCATTATGAGCCAAAAAGGGTAAAAGATATTAAGCAGCTGAGCACCTAAAAACATACTAAGATAACACAAAGATAAAAACCAAGGCTTACTTGCAAAACACATGAGTACAAGGCACACATCTACTGCTATCATATAGAAGTGCTTGACAAAGCATACAGCTAAAAGGGCCAAGCTTGAATGTTTGGGAGTCATAACCAAACGGGCACTTGGCAGGCACAGTTGCAGAGTCAGTAGAGTCCTTATTCAATTTTCCTTCCTCTTCAGGACATCCTTTACTCGCGATTTCTCCTTGCTTTCGTGCAGAGGCATCGTCAGGACGAGCACTTTTAGAAAAAGGGCAACCAGAAGCCGCTGTTTCGCCTTGTTTCCGAGCAGAAGCATCGTCGGGACGAGCAGCTTTAGAAGAAAAAGGGCAACCAGAAGCAGTCATATCGCCTTGTTTTCGAGTGGAAGAAGCATCGTCAGGACGAGCAGCTTTCGAGAACGGACACACAGAAGTCGTCATTCGTGTGAAGGGTAGTAGTAAAAACAATAATCCTGCACCTCAAATTTCAAACGCAAAAATCACAAAAATGGCTTTCCCAGAATGAAATACGAAATTGGTTCCTCGAGTAAACAAAAGCTTCTCCCTAATTCTAAATCTCCCTAAAAAAAGAAGCTGAAATCGAACATAGAAGAAGCTAACTGAAACATTCTTATCGGAAAGTGAAATTTCATAGAGATATTGAGCAGGGCGTTTCAGAAGTAGCACAACACAGAGAGAGAGATGGGTAAACAAACCTGGATCGGAGGATTGAGGCGACTCAGATTTGGAGATTGTGGTCTCTTTCGCGGCTTCTTTGCAATCAATGAATGATACGATTGATATTAGCTTCTTTTTCGATAAGTTTTTTGTTTTTGTGCGTTGGATGTTGTTTTGTTTTGTTTTGTTTTGTTTTTTCTCTCAGTCAAACTCAAAAAGATAGATAGATAATTAATTTTTGAAGGATATGTGTTCTTCTTTGTTGATTGAATTGGGCCTTCGGTTCTTACAGCCCAAAAAAAGAATTTGGGTTAAAAGTCATTTTAAGATAAAGGTTGTTTTGGATTATGATATTTTTTTTTAGTGTGAAGTTTTGGATTATGATATAGATACTAAATAAAACTTTACGATCAAAAACGGTAAATTTGGTTGGATTTAATTCTGTTAAAAATTGTTTACTAACTCATCTTTAATCAATTATTAATGGTTGGATAATTTCTAAAATGTAGTTGAGGTCTTGATGGTTGTGGTTTTGAAATCTATCCACATTTCATATTTGGTTTATATTTCTAAATCTACCGTAATCATGTTTTTTTTTTTTTTTTTTTTTTTTTTTTTTTTTTTTTTTTTTTTTTTTTTTTTTTTTTTTTTTTTTTTT
>NC_025693.1:24365985-24368273 GCF_000633955.1 Camelina sativa
TTTTTTTTTTTTTTTTTTTTTTTTTTTTTTTTTTTTTATTTTAACTTTCCAACTCACAGCCAAAATATTTTTTTGGCTGTTTTTCCATAGTACAGAATTTTATCCAAAATTTTAATTTTTACTGTCAAAATAAATAACAATAAAATATACAGTCACAGCAAAAAAAAATTCTACAGTCAAAAATCTAAAACTACGTCTATAACCACCACTCATGCCCTTAGCCAATCAGAACCAAACATATATATATTTTATAAAACAAAATCAGATTGAATCGATTTAACTTTTTTTTTTTTTAGTATTATTGGCTCAACTAAATATGAGTCAACTAGATAATTTAATAATATCAATCCTATTAAGCTCAATTTTGGTACAATATATTTTGACTAGACTCAATACCAGCCCAAAGCTAAAACTAATTTGATCATGTATGTAATTCTCATTCATATCATTTGCATGTGCAATATTGCATTCTCATTAAAATTTATATTACTGGTAATATGGTTTCCACTTTGACAAAAAAAAAAAAAAAGGTAATATGGTTTCCATTGGTTGTTAAGTCAATTCTTCAAATATGTATTTGATATTTCCTCCATTCTTACACCCAACTTGTTTTTTCCCCTATGATTATTGATCATTTTCTATTTCTAAGTACACATGGTCCAAATATTTTCAAAATTAAAAAAATTATGGTATCCCACATTAGCATGATGTTTGTTTATTTAGAAGAAAAAAACATACAATATATAAATGAACTACAATAATTATTTCAACAAATGATACAAAAATTCGAATACTTTTATATTTTATAAGAGGAATTTTATAGAAAATAACAACATCATTTTCCAAAACAAAATACTTGTTTTTAAAATTTTATTATTAACTTTAATACTTAATTTCACAACTTTGTGAGATCATGTTTTGCTAGTGCTATTACTCGATATTGATTCTTCTGCTGATGCATCTACTACCACACTGAATAAATTACAACTTTTGATATTGTCCAATTTCTTATTAGTCAAGATCGGATGTATCTCCTCAAAAAAATTTAGAAAATAAATGATAAATAGTTTTTTAAAATTATGAAGAAATACAAACATATAAACTAAGTGAACCCAGTCATAACACATGTTTGTGTTTGTTTTACACGTATTAAATTCATAACTGTATCTGCATCGTATTAACTTAATCCATAAAATCAAAATTAATTTTCTCAACACATAAATCGACTTTTGGTTTTCAGCAATCAAAACTGCAATGAACTCTATATTAATATCAAACAAATATTTAGGAACTCTTGAGTACTTGAAAAATAAAAAAATCTTTGGCATCAAGGTTCAGAAGGAGGTAACAAACGCGGATAGCATTGCAAAAACAAATACTTATACTATTTGATTACCTAAGGTCATGTAACTTAAGTATGTTAGAATACAATATCTTTTTGTAGAGTATTAACCATTTCATATAAACGACGAGCCAGAGGTTCAACTACCTCTTCATCCGTTCCATTCCAATCAAATCATAAACTTTGAACTTGTCCTCTGGACTACGAAAGGTTGACTGCTTCGTGGTTAACACAGTGAACCCATCAGAATCAGTACATGTCTCAAGACCACAATCATGACATAAAGATTCAACATCCAGCTCCTGAAATATACAAAGTTGACTTATGACATTTCAAGTTTACCAACAATACGGAAATAGAGAAAAGACAGGGAAATATTTAGTCATAGACTCATAGGTGTATTTAGTTTATTACCTTCATCATCAGGTTCTGAGATAACCGCAAGAGAGGATACGGTTGAAGCTTGTAGCAAACACTGTTTATGTATTGGACAGCGACTGATCGCATCTTTTACCATTAAAACATTAAGCAAATGATAAACACAATTGAACAATTTACAGCAAATACCATTCAATGTATAAGCACTTTATACCCACCCATATATGAATCGATGTAACTATTTAGTTTCCTTACCATACCGGTAATATTTCTTATTCTACATCATCTTTCTCATGCTTATTGTCATTTCATATAACATAAGCCGCTACCAATTGAAACGCCACAAAGACTATCCCTGAGAGCTAGAAGGACATAACTACATATCTATATGCATGCAATCTCACCTCTCTAATATGAGGTTCACTTATGCAATACTGTAAGTATGTCGCCTCAGAAGCTATTCTACTTAAGAAGTTCTTGTAATTGCCCATCCGATATAATCTGGAAGAAAAAGAAAGAGAAGAGAGAGCTACCATCATATTTCAATTCATATTTCCTAAACGCAAAC
>NC_025693.1:24370346-24384733 GCF_000633955.1 Camelina sativa
ATTTCAGGGTTTCTTCTAACACTGGGAGCGGTCGAACATCCGATGCCTGAACATCCGCCGCTGAAAGGGTTCTGCAAAACTAGCAAGAACACAGAGAAAGAGTATAACTACCTTTGGTATTGAACAAATAGCCCTATTATATAGCAGTTGGTATCTCCCAGTAAGTAATACAAAACTATTCATCTTGGCCATTCAGAAATTTCTCAGTAGGGATGAATTGCATAGATGAAGAATTTCAACATTAAAAATTTCATTCAATCCCAAGTTTTCTCGCAGAGCTGATACGACATATCAAATATAGAAAGCTAAAGCCGCAGATGAAGGTGAAAGTTTCCCAAATAAGCACCAGAGACAATGGAAACTTCAAAGCTGTGAGATGTGAAGCGCACCTTTTTAACAGCTAGGTCTTTAGATGATTTTGAGGGGTTTCCATAAAGCCTCTCAAACACTGCAAGATCACGCAAGCGTTCTCTTGTGACTCTTTCCCTCTCTATTAATACAAAAAAAAACACACACATTAGGTTAAGCTGTACAAGCTCTCTTTGCTGCTTGAACTGTAACTTTTTACCTAAACTCCTAGCACAAGACAACACTCATCGTTCCCAACTCAGAAATCTAACACTTCTCTGAACTTCCTATACACTGAAGGATCATGAATTGATGAATGGAATGTACTAATTACTAAATCGATCAAATTCAATTCAGGTGAAGGATAGGGTTCAATTTTGGCGGAATCACAGGTCAATTACAAATTAATCAGCGGTCGACGATTACCTGGACACATGGAAGAGCAAGTTCCGACGATGAAGGAGACGTCAGTATGATCTTCGCCCTTATTGTCTGATACGTCTTTATCATTGTTTCGTTTGACTGGTACTACATCGGATCTTCTCCGAAAAGAATCAGTAGCTCCGCCGCCGGATCCAGCCCTCGGGTTATCAGAGAAATGGCGATTCCCATAAGTATTTGAAACCCTAGACGAAGAGGAAGAAGAAGAAGAACCACGATTACGACGATTCATGGCTTATAGAGGCAACGCGAGATCTTCCCTCCCAACGAGACTCTGACTGATAGAAACGAGCCAAATCGAATCGATTACCGAACTATTTGCTGGACTAAACCGGAACAAAACCAATTCCGGTTTTATAATTTCAATAAATCAATCAAACAAATCAGGCGGTAACCGGGTCAGTTTAGTTTGAAATTTTGAATATGACTATACCGGTTTTGACTTGTAGACAAATTTGCATAGAATCTACAAGACTACAACAATTCTAGCATTCAACTTTCGTAATTAGATTTGTTTCAATTCGGTTTTGGTGCAACTGCGATTTGGTTCAGTTTTGTTCCTTTCTAAACAAAAATCTAATTAGATTTTGATTTGAGCATTTCAGTTTTGGCCTTTTGGGTTGTTTGATTTTTTCCCCACCCCTAGTTAAGACAGGTCAAAGCTTAGGCCGGTTGGTGGGTCTAGCAGTCACGGCCACTATCTAGACAGCAAACAACAATGTGTCCACCACTACGGATTTAGGTGTCTATTCCTCAACTATCCACAACAATAATTAAAAGTGATGCTGGTTTGAGGTAACTGCTAACATTCAAAACACAGAGACTAGAACCACTACTCCTAGTGCAATCTTACATCATGGCCCATTCCATATATATGCAACTAAACAGTCTAAACTCTCAATCATTATTCACAATTATAGTTAAAATCCCCATTAATGCGAAGAGAAAAAGCACTAACACTTAGTTCCTAGCTGCTAGGACTTTTATTTTCTCTTTGAGTCAAATCTCTAAAACAACCAAACTGATCGAAGTACCTAACTATGTGTACCAAGCATTCTCTGCACTTAGTCAAAACACTTGCAACACACAAAATTGAGACAGTATTGGCATATCTAGGATGACTAAAGATTAATGATATTCATATGACAAGTACCATACATTTTGTTGGTGGAACTGTGTAAATCGCCATCTATCCCAGGAAACAATTATTAGTCTCTCTTTCTCTGAGGAATTTTGACAAAACACTTGGTTATGTACACACAACATTTTTTTAAGTCAATTGTAATAAAATAAATAAACTCAGTTTCTTCCGATCCTTAGGGAAGAATCAACACCTTTGTTGTGTCCAGAAGAAGCTGCCACAGCAAAGAGTCTAGCAATCTCTAGCTGAGTATTCGCCATTATCTCCGTTCTTTTCAAATCCATCTCTGCTCTCTTAGCTTCAGCTTCAGCTCTCATCTTCTCTATCTCTTTCATTGTCTCCATTCTCGCTCTCTCTGATCTCATAACCACCTCCGCTAACCACCGTATACTTCCGGCGATCTCTTCCTTCTCTTCTTTATATCTTCTCCTCACTTTCTTCCCTCTCACCTTCGTTTTAACCACCGGCGTACTGCTGTCTGTATCCATCTCCGTCGCTTTTCCTGGTTTGTCCTCCGGCTTGAATCCATCTTCCTGCACAACAAATTTCCTTAGAAAATATTCCAGATTTGGTTAACTCTTGTCAACTGGTTTAGCCGATCAGACCTTAGGAATCTTGCCAACGCCGTTAGATCCGTAAGAAACCTGCGGCGGATGAGCAACCGCAGGAGACGGCGGCTCGAGTAAGAGCAAAGGAACAGAGCAATTTAGAGGCAGAACAGCCTGAGGCTGAGGCNTTAGAGAAGCCATCCGGGAGTCAATAATAATCGCATCAATGGAACACTTGAAAAAAATAAAACAAATTCATGATTATCTATCAGAACTCAGAAGAGGGTGATCAATCAGAGTGGGGTACAATTCTATGAAAATTACAAAAGAAGAAATATGATCCTATCTGAGCGTCCTGAACAAGGTTATGACTACGAAAATCTACAATTAACACATTAACTCAAAGTATCTACACACAAACGACTTGCAACAAAACCCAAGGAAAACAATTCTAACGACAAAGGATAGTCATGTTCAGTGTAATCCATCTACCGAACCAGGAAAGAGAAAATAGTAAGAAACAAGTCAAACTATACCATTTCCTCGTAAAGGTAGACCACTCTCTCATTGGCTAAATTCTGAATGCTAAGATCTTGTCTAATAGACCTTGTCCTATCGAAAATAAAATCATGAACCGCTTCAAACGGGTGCTCCCTGGAGTCAAGCAAACTTATAAGGTATTTCAGGGTTTCTTCTAACACTGGGAGCGGTCGAACATCCGATGCCTGAACATCCGCCGCTGAAAGGGTTCTGCAAAACTAGCAAGAACACAGAGAAAGAGTATAACTACCTTTGGTATTGAACAAATAGCCCTATTATATAGCAGTTGGTATCTCCCAGTAAGTAATACAAAACTATTCATCTTGGCCATTCAGAAATTTCTCAGTAGGGATGAATTGCATAGATGAAGAATTTCAACATTAAAAATTTCATTCAATCCCAAGTTTTCTCGCAGAGCTGATACGACATATCAAATATAGAAAGCTAAAGCCGCAGATGAAGGTGAAAGTTTCCCAAATAAGCACCAGAGACAATGGAAACTTCAAAGCTGTGAGATGTGAAGCGCACCTTTTTAACAGCTAGGTCTTTAGATGATTTTGAGGGGTTTCCATAAAGCCTCTCAAACACTGCAAGATCACGCAAGCGTTCTCTTGTGACTCTTTCCCTCTCTATTAATACAAAAAAAAACACACACATTAGGTTAAGCTGTACAAGCTCTCTTTGCTGCTTGAACTGTAACTTTTTACCTAAACTCCTAGCACAAGACAACACTCATCGTTCCCAACTCAGAAATCTAACACTTCTCTGAACTTCCTATACACTGAAGGATCATGAATTGATGAATGGAATGTACTAATTACTAAATCGATCAAATTCAATTCAGGTGAAGGATAGGGTTCAATTTTGGCGGAATCACAGGTCAATTACAAATTAATCAGCGGTCGACGATTACCTGGACACATGGAAGAGCAAGTTCCGACGATGAAGGAGACGTCAGTATGATCTTCGCCCTTATTGTCTGATACGTCTTTATCATTGTTTCGTTTGACTGGTACTACATCGGATCTTCTCCGAAAAGAATCAGTAGCTCCGCCGCCGGATCCAGCCCTCGGGTTATCAGAGAAATGGCGATTCCCATAAGTATTTGAAACCCTAGACGAAGAGGAAGAAGAAGAAGAACCACGATTACGACGATTCATGGCTTATAGAGGCAACGCGAGATCTTCCCTCCCAACGAGACTCTGACTGATAGAAACGAGCCAAATCGAATCGATTACCGAACTATTTGCTGGACTAAACCGGAACAAAACCAATTCCGGTTTTATAATTTCAATAAATCAATCAAACAAATCAGGCGGTAACCGGGTCAGTTTAGTTTGAAATTTTGAATATGACTATACCGGTTTTGACTTGTAGACAAATTTGCATAGAATCTACAAGACTACAACAATTCTAGCATTCAACTTTCGTAATTAGATTTGTTTCAATTCGGTTTTGGTGCAACTGCGATTTGGTTCAGTTTTGTTCCTTTCTAAACAAAAATCTAATTAGATTTTGATTTGAGCATTTCAGTTTTGGCCTTTTGGGTTGTTTGATTTTTTCCCCACCCCTAGTTAAGACAGGTCAAAGCTTAGGCCGGTTGGTGGGTCTAGCAGTCACGGCCACTATCTAGACAGCAAACAACAATGTGTCCACCACTACGGATTTAGGTGTCTATTCCTCAACTATCCACAACAATAATTAAAAGTGATGCTGGTTTGAGGTAACTGCTAACATTCAAAACACAGAGACTAGAACCACTACTCCTAGTGCAATCTTACATCATGGCCCATTCCATATATATGCAACTAAACAGTCTAAACTCTCAATCATTATTCACAATTATAGTTAAAATCCCCATTAATGCGAAGAGAAAAAGCACTAACACTTAGTTCCTAGCTGCTAGGACTTTTATTTTCTCTTTGAGTCAAATCTCTAAAACAACCAAACTGATCGAAGTACCTAACTATGTGTACCAAGCATTCTCTGCACTTAGTCAAAACACTTGCAACACACAAAATTGAGACAGTATTGGCATATCTAGGATGACTAAAGATTAATGATATTCATATGACAAGTACCATACATTTTGTTGGTGGAACTGTGTAAATCGCCATCTATCCCAGGAAACAATTATTAGTCTCTCTTTCTCTGAGGAATTTTGACAAAACACTTGGTTATGTACACACAACATTTTTTTAAGTCAATTGTAATAAAATAAATAAACTCAGTTTCTTCCGATCCTTAGGGAAGAATCAACACCTTTGTTGTGTCCAGAAGAAGCTGCCACAGCAAAGAGTCTAGCAATCTCTAGCTGAGTATTCGCCATTATCTCCGTTCTTTTCAAATCCATCTCTGCTCTCTTAGCTTCAGCTTCAGCTCTCATCTTCTCTATCTCTTTCATTGTCTCCATTCTCGCTCTCTCTGATCTCATAACCACCTCCGCTAACCACCGTATACTTCCGGCGATCTCTTCCTTCTCTTCTTTATATCTTCTCCTCACTTTCTTCCCTCTCACCTTCGTTTTAACCACCGGCGTACTGCTGTCTGTATCCATCTCCGTCGCTTTTCCTGGTTTGTCCTCCGGCTTGAATCCATCTTCCTGCACAACAAATTTCCTTAGAAAATATTCCAGATTTGGTTAACTCTTGTCAACTGGTTTAGCCGATCAGACCTTAGGAATCTTGCCAACGCCGTTAGATCCGTAAGAAACCTGCGGCGGATGAGCAACCGCAGGAGACGGCGGCTCGAGTAAGAGCAAAGGAACAGAGCAATTTAGAGGCAGAACAGCCTGAGGCTGAGGCTGAGGTTGAGTTCCACGGAGGAGATGATCGAGACGTGGGTAAAGAGGCCAAGAGGAGCCATCAGGCGCAGTAGCGGACTCAGAACGGTAACGTTTCTTCATGGACTCGATCTTGTTCTTGCACTGTGTCTGAGTCTTTGGTGACTTGGTGTGAGTGGCGCGTGACGACACGTGTCTAGCTACGTCTTCCCAGTCTTGACCCTTGAGCTTTGCTCTGTTCCTGAGAACCCATTTAGACTCGTAGGCTTCAAGTAAACTCGAAACAGCTCCTTCGCTCCATTCATCTCGCTTTAACCTATCAACGACGACGGAGGAAACAGATGGTTTCTTTGGGGATTCTTCGTGGTGGAGAAGTGATTTTGGAGTTTCTTGGTTAGATTCTCCGTTCTCCATATATTGTTTTCTTCAGGTGAATAAAAAACAGAGAGCAGACTCAAAGAGTGAAGATAAAAGGAGAAAGAAAGAGAAGTTTTTTTTAGCAATATATTTTGATAAAGATGGGAAACAAAGTGAGTGACAATGAGACTGTGTAAGAGAATACGCTGCTGGTTGGTTCTCAAACTAACCAATGAGTTAGGGTACACGCGTTTCTCGCATGTTCAATGGTTGTGACTCGTGTGACTTAAAGCAATAAGAAAATTATGTTTTTCACTTATATTACTCTGTTTTTTTTTTTNTTTTTTTTTTTTTTTTTTTTTTTTTTTTTTTTTTTTTGTGTTTGTGCCCAATTTATGATTTGTATACATTACAGTCTGTTGAAGTGTTAAATGGAATATATGACAAAATTATTTACGCATATTTGTACCGGCTTTTACTTACCCTTCACAAAAGTTAGTGGAGCAACCCGTCACAATAATAATGAGGAGAATATAAAGAAGAATGTGAGAGAGAGAGTGGGTAACCATTGAAAAATAGGTTTTAATTTCTTTTTTCGTCAACTTGAAAAAAAAAGGTTTTACTTTTGATTTTTATTTTTTGAAAAGGGTGAACAATCATGATTTCAAAATCTTCGGATTCAAAATGCTTTTATTCATTTTAGCTATAAAAACCTTTTTGTGTATGCTTTTTTTTTTCCTTCTCTTTTTGGGTGTATGGTGGAGTGAGTCTGGCTGTTAGCGTTGATGTCAAGCCAAACCGCAAAACCCATTAGGGCAAGATGGAAGTGGGGTTACACTTGTCACTCTCTCACCCCCTACTATTTTACACACTCTTTTTCTTCTCATGTTTGCATAAAGATCCGATGTTCGATCTAACTTTTTCTTATCATCAATAGTGTATATATCTTGCAGAAAATTTTCAGGTTATTGTTCTAACAAGTAAATTATTTTGGTCATCATAGCACATGCCACACATCTTCGACTATTTGCTGAGCTAGCTCCTCTAGCAATTTATCAAGGCGTCTTATAAAATGACCAATTTTAGGCGAAGTTTTTATCTTTCACACTTTGTTTTTCTATCAAAGGAATGATGGACCCTGCAACTTCAAGACAGCATACAATAAAATTTTACAAAATAAAATAAAAGTCTTTAGATATAAAATTAAATTTTTTTTTAAAAAAAAATCCCAAACGTGATTCCTTGTCCAACCCATTGCAGTACAACGTCGGCAATATCTAAAGTGATACAATGTATATATAGGTGAATTAGGTTTAGCGGATCTGATAATTTTTTTCAGACAAATGGTAAGAGAGGGCGAGGTCAGAAGTCGTATTTCAGACGAAGATATCATAGAGGGTTATCTCCGACCAAAGGTAAACGGGGAAGCAACTGCAAACCCGAGATTTATCGTAGACAACATGGAGGAGGAGTTGTACACACGAGAGCCGTGGCTGCTTCCGCAACCAACAGATCCTATCCTTAACCCTCGCGAGTGGTTGGTTCTACTTGGGTAAACGGAATTGGAAATACCTCCACGCGGAAGGAGTTCATTGTGAGGGAGCGCGGATACTCGTTCAAGGTAGATCTCCGATCCTGTCTAAGGAGTCAGGTGAAGTAATTGGGGCAACGATGAGATTCAGATATTGCTTCAGGAAAAAGAACGAGAAAACCGCGATGGCCTATAGCAGTTGGTTCATGCGAGAGTATCGTCTCTGTGACGAAAGCAAACCCTACAACACCCGCCATGTTCTCTGCAAGATTACTTGCAACCTATGACTTGTAGTATTTATTTGATTGTCTTCTTGAAACATATAACTTAACTAAAGGTTTTTGCAAGTACAGTTTCAGCATCGGCAAATTCATGACAATCCTTTTTGGAAACAGAGAACAGTCGAAAGAAAATTTGACGAAAGATTTCACAATCATATATATATGAGAATTACCAAAAATCATTAACTTATATAGTTTCCAAGATTCAAAAGCTCAAAACGCATTACGAAATAGACCAAAAACAAAAACACAATCCAATAAGACTTAGGTGCAAGTTTCACGAGAAATGCCGAGCCTGGAATTTGGAACGTCGATGAGGACACGGTGGTTCTGTTGCTGCATACTAGCGATGACGTTAAGGACAGAGTTAACGTTGGTCGGAGCTGCAGCCATGGCGAGACAGCTGAGGTTACCTGCGGAGCTGTGGATGAGAAGGTTGTCCGTAGGCAGAGTAACGTTCATTCCGGCGAACATAAACGTCACAGATGGGTACACGACGGAGCCAGAGTAGCAAGTGTCGAAACCTCCCAGTGAAGTTGCGTTTGCGTTCTTAACACGTCGCCTGAACTCGTCTCTCACAGCCAGGTAAGCTGGTTCGACTAGCCTCGTGTAGACCGTCCCTGCGTCATGTATACATGCAATGTTTTTGTTTAACAACAATTAGAAAGTTAATTTTATCTAAATCTATGAATTGGCCAATTTTGTTTTGATTTGCTTAATTCGTTTTTTATATAATCAGTTTTGATTATAGGTTCTCTAATAAGTAAAATCAAAATCATTTTAGTCCAGAAATATCACATTTCACGTGGGAGAGCAATAGCTATAGGTTACTTACTTCCCTCTCACGACATATATCATTCATATGATTATTTTCAGATCTCAAGCCAAAACAAAAACAAAATGTATTGAGGGTTGTAAAGTCCATACCGGAGTCAAAGATGGTTCCGGCTCCAGTGGCCGGATCAAAGGCGAGTGCACTTGTAGGGATGTCCACTATTTTATTTCCGACACGAATTCCAACCAAATTAACATAGTAAAGCGATGATCTCCTTGGGTTCTTTAACAATGGAGTGGTCTTGATCCGCATTGGTTGAAACTTAGGTCCCAATCTTAGCGATCCGGAGAAATTGCCAGACTTACTATTAGGCAAGCAATACGAGAATGTAGACTGGTAAAGATTTTGTGTCTGTGAGATTAGAGACAATGGACCACGACCTAAACCCATGAGTCCTTGCGCTGGCAGCGATGATCCAGAAGCCTTGTTGATGCACCCAAAGGTGTAGTTTGGGATAACGTCATTGGCCAATGTTAGTGTGTCTTGTGTCAGATATGCTTCGATGGCTGAACCACCGTAGGTCATGTTGAAACCACATGATTTGTTTACGGTGCAACTTGGATTTGGTACCTGCAAAAAAAAAAAACTTTATCGATTAATATTTCGTTTAGTGGATTTTTTTCACTTTTAAAACGCTTTCCCATAAAGAATTGTTTTTTCCATCTTGGATCTCGTTATTAAAGGCGCTACTAACTATGTTTTACGTTATTTAATTGTAATTGTGAGTGACCTTTTTGTATTATAAGCAAAACCTAACTAGCTAGCGTGACGACAAAGAATATAGATCAGACAGTAAAATATGCCCTACTAGTTGGCATTGTTTATAAAGTTCTTTGTATATAAAAAAAATACCCGTGACTATACTCATGGTACAAAACCCGTGACTAGACTTCTCGATCATGGTGTAATAACACGCCAAAATGAAGTTCACATTCACATTTTTGTTGTCTAATTACAATGCATCCAAAAATCATCAAGTATTACGTCTGACATTCGGTTCGTTTTTTCAGGTTTGGTGTTCTTGTTTTGTTAAAACTAAATAATAACTGATCTTATTATTTTCGTTGGATTTGAGTATGTTTATATAGGTTCTGATAATTAGATCTTGTTTTGAACAAAATTAGAAATATAACTTAATTAGTTAGGTATGGTTTGAATTGAAGAAATACAGTTTAATTAGTATAGTTTTTAAGTCCATCTAGAGAAGGCATATCTAATTTTCTATTATAACTATAGTCTATAAGGATATAATTAGTTACCTGTTTACACTGAGGAGCTTGGCATTGAAGAGTACGAGAGGAGCTTGACTTGGAAGGATTAAAGAGAACAGAGGAAGAACAGCCAACACAACCAGAACAAGGAATCCAAGCAGCGTCATTGCTAGTGTCAAGAGCCACGAGCATGGGCTGAGCCGGTGTCCCGATGTTAGCCCTTACGATGTAAGTCGGGCTCTGAACGATGACCCGTCCCGATGCAATTGGGACTGATGATTTCTTAGCGGCGGCGAGGCTTGACAAGTAAAGGAAACGAGCCTTGTCTTGAAGAAGTGTGTCTTCCCATGAGGCAGAGGTTTTGAATGGAGAGCATTGGCTGTTAATGTGGAACACTCTTAGATCTGAAGTGTGGCTGTTTTCATCGCAGTTTATGGATTCAGATTTCAAGATCAAGAGAGAGATCAACAAAATCAAGAGATGGGATCTCATTGTTTAAGATCTTGATCTGATCTCTGTTGTTTTTAGTGTTTGTAGAGTGAATGTGTGAGTGTGTGTTTATATAGTGAGTGATGATGATGAGTGTGTAGAAAGTAATAAGAATATAAAAAATGAAAGAGTGGGTTTTAATTTATCTTTAGTTTGAGAGAACAGACTGTATTCCATCTCTTATTTTTTCCTTGTTTCTATTTGTTTTTTGGGTCCACTCTAATATTGGCTTTCTCTGCTCGATCGACATGCGTTGCTCTCCATCCACAAAACTCATAGAGGTTGTAATTTGTAACTTTGTCTTGTGTATTATTTACAAACTCATATATATATTATGTTCAGTCTTTTGATTAGGCGATGTGTAATACCTGATTTATTTTTTAAATAGTGGCCTGAAAAAAATATTTATGAATAATATTGTCATTTGTCATGAAAAACTATATTTTTAAGCGTAGTTAAATTGTAACAATTTGATAATGCATGACATGCTAAAAAGTACTGTTTTAAATATCGTGGAAGATCAAACATGAGAAAATATCTTGTGGTGATATATTAAGAGAGAGTCGACAAGCGTATTTGAAGTTTTCGCATGGAGCCACGGGCAACGGACGATAGCGTTGGAAAAAATGCACAACGTTTGGAAGCATCCAAGAGCTATCTCAAGATATTTTCCTTTCTTTTTTTTCATATAGAAAACATCACAGATTTATAATCCCTTAAGTGGCTTATTTGGACTCATTTGTCGAATGTGAATCAAAAACCAAACCGGACGTCTAGCTGATTAAATATCCGTCTATTGACTATTAACCTTAGTGTAGTGATAGAAGGTAAATCTATTTGTAGAAGACACCATAACAACCGGGAGAGTCCCGGCTCCTACGAATATAGGAATTTGGCTAATAGGCCGGCCAGTTGTGGCCCAATGGTTAAAAAAAAGACATAATTAAAAAATTACATAGAATAATATAATTAATATTTTTTTATATATATATAATTAATGTTTATTAGAATAACATATGGGATTTGAGTAATAATAGGTGATATGATGATATTCTTTCTTAATATTGATAACCGATGCTCCTTCTCACAAATTTTGATAAATATCCAATTTAGACAACGAGTTTTAGAGGGAATTACAGAGGAACATGTGGAGCGGTCTTGCATAAGAGAGATCTGAGAAAAATATCAAACGTTTCACGTGAGACTGGCTAGTGGAAGACCGACATAAATACATTATGTATTGTAGCTTATTATGGAATGTATCAAACTACTCAATACTCATTACCATGTGGTGGGTTACATATCTCACATTGGCTTCTTCTTCACTATATAGTGCTGTGATGCTGTCCATCAATTATTTATTTTCATTTCAAAAGATTTTTTTTTGTGTTAAGTATATCCATTATTTGTTTCTTAAGAGTTGAATGTGATATATCAATATATATATCCTCGATACTAATTTTTGTTTTTTTGTTTTTTTGATATAATTTGGTAGAGTTTTCATGGTGTGAGGTCATGAGCTAAAGAAATAAATAGGAAAAATGATTGTCAGTTACTTGAAGTATACACCAACACATAGCCACACATATAAACAATATAAATGTCTTGTTAACTACGTGAACTATTGTCATCACATAAGGACATCCATAACAAACATATGTTATGTCTACAACACCATAAACATTCGAGGTTAGCCGGAATCCGGCGTTGACCAGTATTAACCGACGTTGACCAATATTTATCGGCGTTGACCGGCGTTGACCGAACTGACCAGAAAAAAATATTCAAAAAAAATAATTTTTTCCTAATAATAATAATTTTTGTTTTTATGTATTTTTGAAAATACAAAATTAAAAATGATATTTAAATAGAAAGAGTATAAATTTGTAATTGTTTATGAAAAAATCTACTACACATCAAATTTTGGTGGTATAGTTTTATTATATTATTTTTGGTATATTTTCTGTATTAAGAAACAGACAATTCGTGGGTTCACCCTTACGGGCGAACCTCTCTTATTCATCCCCTTTAAATTAAGGAAACAAATCTTAATTAAAGAAACAGAATATGTTGATCAATCAATTTTAAAATTGTTAATTTTAATATTATATTACAGTTTTTAATTATCACATATAAAACCCTAACCATTTATTATAAACTCAAACCAACATATAATTTTGTTTAATTGTAAAATCTAAACCCTAAACACTCTTTTATAAATCCAAACAGGCATATAATTTTATTTAATAGGAAAATCTAAAACCTAACCACTCTTTTGTAAACCCAAACCGACATATTATTTCGTTTAACTGTAAAATGTATACCCTAATCACTCTTTTGTAAACCCAAACTAACATAATTTTATTAATAAAAGATATCTTTTTAAAAATATGATATGACATGCCATATTATTGTATTCTGATTTGTTAATTAAGAGGGATGAATGAGAGTTGTTCACCCCTAGGCTTAACAAAATTAGTTACTCTATATACCACAATTTTGTTTTTTATATTATTTTTATTTTTATTTTGGTAAATAATTTTCTTGTATTTTTTTGTTGTTATATGTTGTTTTTGTATATTATACAAATCATTTATCTTTTTTATTTATTTATCAAAAATACATAAAAACAAAATCATTATTATTTTTAGAAATAAAAATATTTTTTTGAATATTTTTTTCTGGTCAACGCCGGTTAATACTGGTCAACGCCGGTCAACTCTGGTCAACGCTGGGTTCCGGCATACCTCGAATGTTTATGGTGTTGTACACATAATCTATGTTTATTTATGGATGTTCTTATGTGATGACAATAGTTCACGTACTTAACAAGACATTTATATTGTTTATATGTGTGGCTATGTGTTAGAGTATTATGACAATCATTTTTCCAAATAAATACTAGACCCTTTACACGTAGTTCTAGGTAGTTTCGCTTGTTTTTGCTTTTCGTTTACACACTCGTTTTGTAAGAAAAGAAAAAACTGGTTGCAAGGAATATGGAAGTTACACGATTTAACAACTTTACTAGAATATGACCCGTGCTAGAGCACGGGTTGAAATTTTTTCCTTTTGTTTGTTTGGTATCATATATGTGATTATTTTATTTGTTTTAAAATATTTTTTAGATGAAACACTATACCATGAAATCATATATTGAATATGGCTTATGAAAATAACATATATTTTGTAAGATATATTCTATTATATCTAGATTTTGACCCGCGGTATAATGTAGATTAAGTTGTGTGATAAAAAAATTAATTTTTGTTTGTTAATTTTGTTTGATTTGTTTAGTGTTTAAAATTATATATTGTATTTTGATTGTTAATTCTATAACCTAACCTATAGTATAGCACATATTAATTTTAGGACCAAATATGTAATGTATGTTTGTCAAAATTATCGTGACCGAGAAAATCTACCAAAAAACATTATTCCAAACTTAAATTTAATCTGAAAAATCATATTTTTGAAATTTTAACCCGTGCTATAGCAAGAAACCATATTCTTTTGAAAATTTTTCATATTATAGTGACATATTATTGATCCGTACTATAATAAATCAAATTAGAGTGTTTATAATTTTTAACTTTTTGATCTATCATATATCTATGATATTCTTAAAAATATCAAATTAAACTATTTTTAAAGATTCCAAACTAAATTATTTTAAAAATTTATTATAGTATATAAAACTATACAATTCAACAAAAGAAATATATGAAATGAACTTAAATATTCAAATTTCTAGTCATTACTCAGTTAAATTTTTCTGATAAAGTTAGGTAATATTTTATTTTTAGCATAATCGGAAATCACTTGTAATATGCGGAAAAGTGATTAATTTCTATTAAATTCTGTGATTTTTTTGCCTAGATAT
>NC_025693.1:24386147-24386923 GCF_000633955.1 Camelina sativa
TTTTCTGATAAAGTTAGGTAATATTTTATTTTTAGCATAATCGGAAATCACTTGTAATATGCGGAAAAGTGATTAATTTCTATTAAATTCTGTGATTTTTTTGCCTAGATATGGTTAGTTGAATATTCCCTTAAAAAAATTATTTTATTCTTTGAAATATCTTTTTTAAGAGGATTCTAATCCTAAATCTATATAACCTATCACATAATTAATCCATATAAGCTATCAAATAATTGATCTTAGTTATAACTTATATTAATACTATATGGTCTACCAATTTGAAGTCGTGTACTTCCGTTTTATTAAATAGGGGATAGCCAAAAATAAATGTCTCGTTCGGAATATACTCCTAAGACCATCATTAACAGGAAGGTTGCTTTAAAAAAAAAATTATTATTTTAGTTAAAATTTTATATTTATTATTTTTATTAATATTAACCAGTAATTAAATGACACTTGTCCGAAAATTCTGAGAACCGTTTCCTCCGGAAGCAATATGAGCATCGATCCTCTTGCTTAAACAATATGAGCATCGATCCTCTTGCTTTCTTATTCTCTCATACGACGTTGTATTGAACTATTTTGCCGCACATATGCCATGGTGTCATCTGACTCAGCGCCGTTAATTGATTAATTAACGGTAAAAAATTGATGTTGAAATTGGCCAAATTCATATAGTTCAGGTAAAAAAATTTGAATTTTTGATCAATATATCACCATAAACGAATGTTGTATCCTAATTTTTGGCCTAATTCTTCTTCTGATGATCGATTCAA
>NC_025693.1:24386983-24399469 GCF_000633955.1 Camelina sativa
AGAACTTAAATCAAAATACTTAATAGCATGGCGATACATTTATATAAGAATTTATGTAGGGTACTGAAATTCAGGTATGACAAAGGGTTTCAGAAATAGTTGGGGTTGATTTTAGCCGTTTTTCCCATATATCAGATACCCAAAAAAAAAAACATCAAGTAAGTTTTCTCTGCCCCTCTTGGTGATATATTCTGTAACGACGATTACTTAAATTCCTTCTCATACACTTCCTTCGTATATGCCCAGCTGATCACTTTCCATACATTCTTCAGATATTCTGACCTCGTATTCTTGTACTGCAAGAGAAAGAACAAAGAGTGATTATAAACTTATACTCTAACTCACAAGTCTAAAGGGATCAAAAGTGTTGTTACCTGAGAGTAGTAGTCATGCTCCCATACATCTATACCCAGCAGAGGAACCAAGCTTTCTCCTTTTGTCACTAATGGATCATGCGCCCAAACAAAACATATTTTCAGGCAAAGGCAAAACCGTGTTGAACAAATCAAAATTGCATTCATGATCATGGATAAGTACCTCATTGGCAGTTGTGTCAACCACTAGCTTCTTCAATTCTCTCTCTAAACCAAGCCACTGAATCAATCAACATAAACAAGCAGCAAATCAAGGACTTATCATTAGTTATCTAAAAAGCATCAAATTCAACAATGTGATTAGAGGATATTAGAGGGAAAAATTGACTACTGACCACCCATCCCGATCCTTGCACAGAAGCACCTCAGCATTCATCTTATCCGTCAAACCTTTGAGGGAGCCAAAATCAGTGTCAATGGCGTTGCGAAGAGATCCCTTTGGTGGAACTCCACCACCTTCATTGATAGGAGCACGAGTCCTCCAGAAAATGGAGTGATTCTCATCAGCTGCACATTTGAAAAAGATCCAATAAGTTTAATTCTCTAGCAAAAAAAAAAACCCTCAATCCAGGGGAATTTTTCTCATATGAATCAACTACACCCTACTGGTTATGCGCTCACGACCCGACAGCCTAGATAACTCTAAGACAGATTAAACTTTTTTATTGACACTGAGAAGTTTCACCTGCTTCAATAGTCAAAACCAAATCAACCAACTAATTCAAATGCTAATTAGCATAAACCTCATCCAACAATAACTCCAACCAAACATAGTAAACCCTGACTGAGATAAAACGACCAAATAAACAAAGAGTCATGACATATCTCTGGCGTTGAAATTGATGATCCTCTGCCACTTGGCGGCGACAGCAGAAGGATATTTCATCAACAACACAGCCCGATCAAGCTGGTCCAGCGCATTGTTGTGGGTGATGACAAAATCCTTGTGGTGTTGGTAGTGGATCTCCAAGCTCTCAGCACTAAAGAGAGGCTCTAAAGAGACATAAGGCAGCTTTTCAGGAAGGGTTAAAGTCTGGGGCGATGGAAGAGGAAGAGGAACACGAGTGGGAAAATACAAGTAGCCAACAGAATCATATACTCTCCCTGCCTCACATTTTTTTTATCACCCGAAGCTTGTTAAAGATGATGGATGGATGCTCAGAATGTTCTCCTTCTACGATATCCACACCTTCTCCTTCTTTGATATCCTCACACCATACCATAAAAGTGTTGTTGTCCTTGTCAAAGCCAATGGAGAATACCGAACGATACGCCTTTGAAATTAAGTCAGCGCAATATAGTAATAGGATGTTTTCGTGTGGCAGATTATAGTGTATGTCAAAAGCGACATCCTTCCCATCTCTCAAAATGTTTGAGACCCACACATGAAGAGCACCATCATCAGTACGTTCCTGTCCCAGAAGAGAAAGTCTGTTTCCACGGAAAGAGCCTAATATAGGCATGCGAACACCAATACCTTTGACAGCAAGGTTAACTAGTTCCTTGAATTTTTCTCTAGAGAAATCAAAACACATAAGACACTCCACAAACACCCAATACATATTCCCCTTCACAGACAAACCTATGTCATCGTGCTCAGGTAACACACTAGAATGTTTAAGTGTTTTCCATGTATCGTTCTTGAATTTATATATCTCCAATAGTTTACCCGTAGTGTTCTCTAACCCCGGGGACGCCACTCCGGCCAGAACGGAATCCTCAGTATCTTGTAGTTAGGAGGAGATGTCGATTCATATCCAATACCGTATTTATAAAGAAGCCTGGAAGGATTCGGGGGATCAATCAACTTGGCCTTCTTCAAAAAGAGGATTCCATATTGCAAGGTGTCGTTCATCTGATCGTCCTGGACGCACATATTGGGATATGGAGAACCGGAGATATAGATGGTCAAATGACAAACCAATGAATATATAAATTGTGAAGATTGTGAAAAATCTAGAAGATATAGTTTAGGAATATTTATATTTATCTAAATATATTACTTATATTTACATTGTCTTAGTTTAGGAAATACTTGATGTATATAAGAGAACAAAAGTTGTAACATTATGATTATGAGAGTATAATATTAATTCTTCCTAAACACCTTTGTGTTCTTACTCTCATCAATTTATCATGGTATCAGAACAGTAGATCTTGTGGATCTTTATTCTTATAGGTTAGGGTTTTGTTTGTTTCCGATTCTATGATGTTCTATCTATTTTCCATTGTTTCTTCTTAAAAACAAAAAATTCCCTAATTTCTTTTACCTATAGTCGATTGCTTCTTATGCAAGCTTTTCTTATTTTTATTAAAACAACAAAAACAATCTGTAATTTGGTCTTCACACACACGTGAGTGTGTTGTATTTTGATGCGTGGCCATGATTTGGCCGGTGACGATGTGTCACCAACTTTATCCTAATTATGGGTTTATCGCTTAATCGAGCACAACCCCAAAGAATTGACTCTATGGCTGAATATAAATGCCATGAAGATGAATTTACGACCAAGTATAAATGTCGTTGATGACCTTACGACCAAGTGTAAACGTCGCATCAAACCCTAACGGCCGGATATAAATATGTTATTTTGAAGACTTGTCCAATCTCACCCTTGTTACCACGTATGAGCTTCCGGGGGTATTAGGATATGGAGAACTGGAGATCGACGGTCAAGATGACAAATCAACAAATATGTAAATTATGAAGATTGAAAAAAATCTAGAAGATATAGTTTAGGAATATTTATATTTATCTAAATATATTATTTATATTTACATTATCTTAGTTTAGGAAATACTTTGTATATATAAGAAAACATAAGTTGTATATTATGATTATGAGAGTCTAATATTAGTTCTTCCTAAACACTTTTGTGTTCTTACTCTCATCAATTTATCAGCACATCCTTAACCTTACACAACAGCAGTCCACCACAATCAATGATGGACTCAACAGGACCTGGGAGCTCTGGAGGGATTTCAACTTGAAATCTAGCTGACGGTGCCATCGTCGGTCTGAATATCTCCACGGTCTGATCTGGATTGATTCTCAAGAACACTTCAGAGGTGAAAGGCCGCAAGTGCTTCGTAATGTAAGAATACCATTCCTTATTGAGCAACTTGAATACCCTTGAATTTCGATCAGGAATCCTGTTAAGTATTTCCAGCATTAGATCCACTGGAAGCAACGGTACTGTCGGCAGCAAACGGCAGCAAACGGTAGAAGCCACACAGTCGAAGAAGCAATTTGTATCTTGTCATGTGTTGCGCGCGATATTAAAAAACTAACATTTGTGAACAAAGAAAGAAAGAGAAAAAAATGCCCGAATGATGTACGAAACGTGTCTCAAAACCTTTTAAATTAAATAAAGCTCATAATGGTCCAAGAAGAATACACAAATTAGGCTATAAGCACAAAAGCTGTAATCTTTTTATCTTATAAACCACAGCTCATCTGTCAAATAATATTAAGCTACATGCATCAGATTTTATTTTATTTTTAATTAAAAAAAATCAAAATCAAATATACACACAATCCTCTAACCACTTAAATGTGTTACGAAATTGTCAAAACCTTTTTGACTATTAATAAGGTTCTAAGTTTTTGTATTGAATTTAAATTTTCTATATATTCTAAAATACAAAAAACTCCAAAAATTTTCCTAAATATTCTCACACATTCTCACACGAACACCATGTTTTGATCTCACACCATCTAGGTGATGTATTCCCCAACCTCTTGTTGTTGCAATAGCTGTGATTAGTCTTATAGTTTCGATGTGAGCCACAGGTGTAAAGACTTCATCAAAATTTATTCTTTTTTGTTGTACATAACCTTTTGTGATTAGTCTTATAGTTCTAGGTAGCTTTGCTTGTCTTTGCTTTTCGTTTACACACTCGTTTTGTATAAGAAGAGAAAAAACTGGTTGCAAAGAATATGGAAGTTACACGATTTAACAACTTTATAGCCAAAAATAAATGTCTCGTTCGGTAAATACTCCTAAATTAAACTAAAAATCGCCTTTGTTTCTAAGCTTACATACCCACTCTCTTTTTCTCATTGCTTCACTTTAAACTTTAAAGAGAGAAAAATAAGAATTATTGGTTTACTTTTTTTTTAATTAAATGAGAAATGCTCTTAAAAGTTCTTTTCTTTTATTAATAGAAATAACTCAATAAGTTGTTACTGTGTTTTGTAATATCAACGGATATTTATATAACTCAAGAGTCTAAAAAATTAAGTAATTTTGGAAAGAACTTCTTAAAGTGCATTTCGCATTTTTTGTCTTTAAAGTATTCTTTTTCTACCTATAGTATATGATAACCCCCATTTTAATAATCATATATTAGATTTCTTAAATCTTTAATTCTTCAATTATACTTATATTTTTACTTAAATTCTCACTTAGTTTGCGTGTACCTCACTTCTAAAATTATGTTAGTGTGAGACCTAGACCTTACAATACACTGGAAACTGGAAAGAGACCCAAACATACTAAAAGGAGTCGAGAATCACACATTTTTTTTATTTATACTATTTTATTTATATATCTATATATGTATACTCTCAATCTTAATAACTTGGAGATGTATTAAATGTATCTTCGATAAAAATAAACCACGTGAGTATAAAATGGAGTTATTCTTCACCTTTGCAAAATAAAATCAAAATAAAACAATTAAAGTTTTTTTAAGGAACAACAGAGAAGTAGTTGAGAGCATTGAAGGCTTGAAGCTAGTAGTTGAGGACTGAAGTTTAACTAGTGAGAGGAAGAGGTTCGAGGCAAGGATCTCTAGCATTATCAAACACTCTCATCTTCTTCCTACACTCCAAAAAAATCTTCTCCTCTCTCTTTAATCACACGTACATGATGGACGCGAGGATCTGCTGCTGCGTCTTCTCGTTCCTTTGTATCGCTCCAAATTTTATTATTTTTCTCGTTTTTTTAACACCAATGAAAGATCCGGTGCCAAAAGTAGAATTAGCTTCTATGGATTTCACGGTGCTTAGTATTACGCAGACTCGTCTCAGTGCAAAGTGGGAATTGTCCATAAGGATCCCTGAAGATCTTCCTGGTGAGTATATATGCCTTCAAGGAGATTTTCAAGCTTCATTTCTCTACAAGAATGTTACTCTTGTTACATCATCTCCACAAAAGTAAGCTATTTACTTTTTTCTAATAATCTTTACTATTTATCATATATAGTTAAACCGGTTTTTATACTCCTTGTATTCTTTTTCTCGGAACTAACTGATCCTCTGTATAATCAGATACTACGGTCTCAATTACCGCTTGCCTCAGATTCTTAAAGTTTCAGCCGTTGTCTCCGGGGAAGATATGGGCGGTTCCATTGGAAAATATCTCATGGAAGATGTTAAAGAGAAGAAGCAAGTGCAGTTTGGATTGCTATTTTCTCTTACGGACTGCAGAAAAAAGACGTCGGGAGTTATGAGCTATAAGTGCCATGAGGCTACATTGATGTTCGAACCCGGATCCGAGATAAAGGCGTCTGTGTTTGGGAAGCATCCAAGCTGCATCAATTTCTGACCAAGTCCACGTCATCACTAGTTTAATCTTAGGTTTGGAAAAAATTTGACATTACTAATTAGGGCAAGGGGCTTTATTTGTAATGACTTTAGCTTTGGTTAGACTACTATGGGGTCTAATGTTTATTATATGACATTTAAATATTTTCTAGGACCTATTTAAAATGCAAGGTTTAGATTGTGGAAGACTTCGGTTAAGCTTGTAATTGTGCGGCATGCATGATATAAAAAAACAGTTTATTATTATCAAAATGAACCTATAAAAATTTACTCTTTTGAAATTCTAATGTAATGAAAATCTTTGTAATTACATTAATTTAAAAATGTTTGTGTTGCCATGCAAAAGAAACAAAGAGTAATATTTATCCACGTTACTCTTCAGTCTTCACAACCCTTCATAAGTCAGAACCAATTCCTTTAATAAATGTGAACTGAAAACACTTTTGTAAAGTCATCAAATGAAAAGGTCAACTATACAATAAAAAGTCAGCAAACATCTCAATCGTCCAAGAGACGACTTTTCCAAATTGTTAGGCCCTCTTGTACTTAACTAAGAAAATGCAATATTAGTGGCTCGACCGCGTCCACACATTTACAACGCGACTTTTCTTGTATGGCGTCTCACACACTATATTTAGGCATAACACAATTTTCTTCGTTTTATGACTAGTTCTTGGTTTCTCCATATTCTCTCAACAAACTCAAAAATGTTGACTCACACCATTTCTAAATCCATCTCTTTGGTAACCATTCTGTTAGTTCTACAAGCTTTCCATTACACATCAAAGGCACAAAACTGCGGTTGTTCGTCAGAGCTATGTTGTAGTCAGTTTGGATTTTGTGGTAACACATCAGACTATTGCGGCGTAGGCTGTCAACAAGGGCCTTGTTTTGCTCCTCCTCCCGCAAATGGTGTCTCTGTGGCTGAGATTGTTACGCCAGATTTCTTCAATGGAATCATTAGTCAATCCGAGTCTAGTTGTGCCGGCAATGGATTTTACAGTAGGGGAGCTTTTCTTGAGGCCTTAGAATCCTATTCTCGTTTCGGTAGAGTTGGATCGACCGATGACTCTAGGCGTGAGATTGCAGCGTTCTTTGCTCATGTCACGCATGAAACAGGACGTAAGTAATACATATTATTAATGTTTCATTCAACTCTTTCCTTTTATGATGCATACATACATGCATGTTCAATAGACTAAATAACATGTGTTTACTATAGTAATATATATCATTAGACCAAATAGATTAGTTCATCAAACAATACTTTCAATCGTCCGATGACTTGTTGCAACGTTCGATATAATAATATTGGCTTTTGTTTTAGATTTCTGCTACATAGAAGAGATAGACGGAGCGTCAAAGGATTATTGCGATGAGAACGCAACACGATATCCATGCAATCCTAACAAAGGCTATTACGGCCGTGGACCTATCCAACTCTCTTGGAATTTCAACTACGGGCCAGCCGGGACAGCAATTGGTTTCGACGGCCTCAATGCACCAGAAACAGTAGCCACGGATCCAGTCATATCCTTCAAGACGGCCTTGTGGTACTGGACCAATAGGGTTCAACCCGTTATCTCTCAAGGTTTTGGTGCAACAATCCGTGCAATTAACGGTGCTTTGGAATGCGACGGAGCCAATACAGCCACCGTTCAAGCTAGAGTTCGCTACTACACTGATTATTGTCGTCAACTTGGTGTTGATCCTGGAAACAACCTCACTTGCTAACAAAAACATAAAAGCAAAAAGAAGACAAGCTTTAAGATTGTAATGGCCCATTAATGTTTTGTCCCTTAATGTTGAATACAAAACAGAGTAACTCTCTATACAGAATCCTATGAAAGTAAGTAGTTTCATTATTTTTGAGAAAGACATGGAAAAGCTTTGTTATGATCAACACCATAGTAATGAAGAAAGCCTTTAAAGACATGACCACTTATAGTTACTGTCGCTTGATAACCAATCTCTGCTTGCTCGGTGTTGCTTATCGCTGTTACTCTCGTCCGTCTGAATACCGCCGGAGCTTCGATTTTTCCCGGTAATCCCTCTTTGAAGCTTCTCTCTGCGAATTCCCCACACAAAAAGACTCATAATTTAGATTAAAAAAGGTTCCTTTTTTAATTCAATTTCATTACCTTGACGAGAAGTAGTAGTAGTCTGAAGGATCGAGACATTAGGGGAACTCTGTTTGTCGAGTTTGAGCTTCTTCTTCCTTTCAGAAGACGAAGATGAAGAGCGAGTACTTGCAGAGGAAGGAACCCACGTGCTCTTCACGTGAGTGGCGCAGTTGTATCCTCTGCTTTTACAACAAGTCCTACACCTTTCGAACAAACACTCTTTCTTTGCTCTGTTTCCACAGTCTCTGCATACTTTCTCTGTTATGTTTTCTTCCACCGCCGCGAAAATAACCGGCGACGGAGACGGCCGTGCTATCTGTGGCGGTGGTGGAGGTAAGAGAATGATGTTTCGAAGACCTAGCATGTAGTCTGGAGTACTGATTCCGACGGCGGCGACGGAGGAGGAAGATGAGTGATGATCAGGTGCGATTGAGACGGCGGCGAAAGGTGTTGAAGATGATGATGGTTGTTGTGGTGGTGGCCATGAGAGTGAAGAAGGTGGATTTGCCACTGTGGCAGTGATATTAAAAGCGCGTGGAAGCTAATGTAGTAGGTGCAGCTTAGGCTTAGCTATGGAGGAGTCTAGATGAGTAGTGAGTAGTGAGAGAGAAATCACATTAGCATAAAAAAAAGATGAGTGAAAAAGAAAGTTTTTTTTTTTGGTATTTTGGGTTTTTGTGGTTTTTGGACAGAGTTTTGTGGTCACATGTTCAAATGGTTTCAAAAGTCTGCAGAAAATGAAATTATTATCTTTTTAAGTGAGTGGTCCACTTCATTGGGAAAGCACCCGTCTAAAACGGCTTTTTCGCCACAATTGTAATCCCACTTTGTGGGTCTATCTATGTGCTTAAGCTTTGGCTTTCATACTTTTTAAACTGTTGATCATTTTCATTGTTGGAGATTAGATTCGTTGAGGGGACCTGTTTGGTATGGATGGATAGTTTGTAACACTAATAGTAGAACAGAGGATTTATACATCACAAAAAAAGATTATGGAATTGAGTGTTTTAGTTTATTTATGTTTTTTTTCACTTTAGGAATTCAACTAGTAAATATTGCAGAGTCACACGTCTAGTTGTTTACAGCATTCAACTCAGATGCAATAAGAGATTTTCTAGCAGGGAAGTTGATCCTTGTAGATGTCTAAGACTGACGTGCCTGCAGTTATTGGACACAACCTGAGAGAAAACGAATACGGTTGGGGCGGAATCAGATACTTATCGTGTACACACGGAGTCCAGCTATCATCTCCTGCAAGGCCCATGTGTTTGTGGTCCAGATGCACCTGCACGATGTTCACCATCCAAATGACAGAGTAAAAAGTTAACCGAATGAAAACAAAAAACAAACAACTTAGGCCAACTGATCCTCAGGTGCTTGATAAGCCATTGCTATTCTTGAATTGAAAGAAAGCTGATCAAGAAAATGAGGATAAGAAAAACGATTACTACCTCGATGTTTTGTCCTTTGATAAGATCCTCTTCATGTGTTGCACGATGAAGCTCACTGGTTGTATAGTAACTAGCATTCATCTGCATTGGGGAAGAACTACCATATGTTGAAGCATATATTCCTACACCATCCTTGTTTTGGAATGTCACCCACCTAACATCTGTTCTACCCCCGGATTCTCCTGGAACAATATAAGGGACATGCATGTCTCCAACATTGTGTTCATATATGGCCACATGAGCTGCTGATTTTCGGTCTGGGTAACACTCAAGTGGACCTTTTCCATACCATTTCACACGGTCCAGTGTTTTTTCAATGTGGAATTCTATACCAACACGTGGTAGCGGTGGAAGATCAGACTTCGGTTCTACAAACCAATTGGTGATGATATCTCCGGAACCATAGATCAGATATGTCACATTGACTTTGAATAAGGCTTCTGACTTTGAAGAGCCAGAAGCTGGAGAACCAAGGTATATGAACTCTATCTCTACGGATTTATCAGTGATGCTCTTTACTGAACAGCTTTCAACAAGAAACTCCACATTATCCAACTGTGCTGCTTGCCACCTCGAAAAATAACTAGAGTCACCTCCACCTTTATCATTGTCTGTCGGTGCTCGCCAAAAGCAAGGCAAAATAGCTTCGTTCATAAGGAGAACTCCTTGAATCTGTCATGTTTGAAATAATCTTAAGAACATAAGCATGCTCACTAAAGCTGAAAAGTGGAAAATTTCCACTAAGACACCAACCAAGAAAAGATCTTCAACATTAAATAGATTTCTTGTTTTAGTTTTAACGTTTTGTACTTTTCTTCTTTCGATTGCCTAGCTAGATAGATTCCTTTTTCTATGGTAGTTCTTTCTTTGCTACAACAATGTCCATATCAAACTTTAGACCCTAACAGTATTATTTACTTGAGGAACTTATATGCCTTCAGTTTGTAAGACTTTCTTCCCTATAATTTAATGCATTAAGAAATTGTTTAAGAGCTTCCCAATCAAGAAATAAAACAGACAAGAACTTACCTTCCAACCTTCAATGGCTCCTTTTCGGACATTTATCATTAGCTCCCATGATTCTTGCTGGCTGATCTTAATGAAATCTCCAATAGTTTCACAAGTGATAATAGTGTCTGTCTTTTTTATCGCCTAAAGTAGGATGTCACTTACAGTTGTCAGGACTTCATACTTTCTGTAGTAATTTGAAAAGAGACCTTTCCAAAAGATATATAACTTGTAAAGTATGTGAGACGTACCTGTGGTATTATTTGTCTCTTTGCTGGTAAAGGAATCTGCGTTGAAGACACAAGATGACCAGCTTCAAGCGAACGAGTAGGATTTAAAAGCTTGGCAGTTACTGTCAGAAACAATTCTCCAGCGTTTGAGTCATTCCAGAAAGAAAACCATGGACCTGACTTCCACTCCATATCAAAACTATTTTGTGGCTTTATCACAGGAATAGAGAGATCCCCAGATCCAAGTTCAAGACCATCCCCATGAATTTTCCAGCTAAACTCCAATTCTTCTGTTGTGTGGAAAAAGTAAGTGTTTGCTACCTGCAACGATAATGTTTGAGCTACATAGATAGTATTAACACCAATGCCAACTGAGGTGATGTATATAAAATTGTACCTTCATCGTGCCATCCGTCAACGAAACCTTGATTGGTTGATAACAATACTTAACCTCTTAAGCAACACAGACATGATGCAAACAGAAGAAAGTCAGGGCCATTCAAAATATAACATGGTCAAATATTTAGAAAAAGGGAAACAATGGCTTAGATTTATGTTCCTTATTCTACTTATTTCGGACTCCATTTCTTTTACTAGAATGTATAAATAAGGATGAGATTCCATTTGTGCGACTCATCCAGGGTAGAGAGAGATTTGAAGGGTATCAGTTCTCTTATCAATCGAGAGAAAAGCTTTTAACCTTTCTTATCGTCTTTGTCAAAGAGAAATCTTTCTAACGATTTTGATGATAAGCTCTGATTTGTTTTTATTAAATAAAGAAGAGTTTTTGTTTTTTTTCGTGATTCTTAACTCATCGAAGCTAGAGAGAGCTTGGGTTTCAACAGAGGAAAAAACGTTCAAGCTTAGTTATTGGACATGTTTGTAACGATTTGGTTCTATAGTTGATTTGCTTCTTCTAAGTTAGAAGTTCTAACGATGGAAAAGCTTTTAGTTTTCTTTTGTAATTCTTAACTATATCAAGATCTTACCATGGAGTGCTGGATGAGGAGTTCGGTCAGGCCATATAAGTCCATTGAGACAGAAGTTTAAATCATTAGGCTGGTCACCAAAGTCCCCTCCATATGCCCAACGCTTGATGCCATCTGAACCCAGTTTCAATAGTCCCTAAATGACAGAAGAAGCATTATAATTAGATACGGATTAACCAAGAAAAGTGCATTTTGAATTTTATGCATGGATTTGGCTTATTATAAGGATCTACTTTATCTTTATGTTACAAGAACAAGAAATTTCAGATCACAAATAATAGAAGAGATTCACAGGTCTAATTAAATGATGTGGGCATAACTATTGTGTTAAGAACCAGCTTATACTAAAATTCAAGTTATGAACCTGGTCAACCCAGTCCCATATGAAACCTCCTTGCAGGCCAAAGGTATTGTCAATTGCCTCCCAGTACTCGTCTATATTCCCGTTGCTGTTACCCATAGCATGTTGGTACCTGCGTTTTATTGAGAAGAAAATCTCTGAAGTAGACACAAAGAAAGAAGAAATCTAAACAATGATGCAATAAATTGTTACTGTATGATGCATTGATGCCAATGGAATTCAGGAAAAGTGAAGGAATTCTGAAGAAATTGATCTAACATACTCGCATAATATCAACGGTCGTGATTCATTTTGATCAAGCGCAATTTTGACAATGTCCCAAACCCGCATGTACATTGGGCAGACTATATCAGTAGAACTTGTTCTGGAACCACCACCTTCATAGTGCACCAACCGTGA
>NC_025693.1:24399724-24424202 GCF_000633955.1 Camelina sativa
TACCTGCGTTTTATTGAGAAGAAAATCTCTGAAGTAGACACAAAGAAAGAAGAAATCTAAACAATGATGCAATAAATTGTTACTGTATGATGCATTGATGCCAATGGAATTCAGGAAAAGTGAAGGAATTCTGAAGAAATTGATCTAACATACTCGCATAATATCAACGGTCGTGATTCATTTTGATCAAGCGCAATTTTGACAATGTCCCAAACCCGCATGTACATTGGGCAGACTATATCAGTAGAACTTGTTCTGGAACCACCACCCTCATAGTGCACCAACCGTGAGGGGTCCTTTTCTCTAATCCAACCTGTTCCACAAGTTCAACAACAATAGCAGTAAGATAGAATGGACAGAGCTGAAAAATGCAAGAATATGCAAGTTAATTCTCCAGGAATGAATGCACCAAGAATCAAAGCTTATTCAAAATGTTCTTTATACAAGCTCTTACTTCAGCATTTTGGCCAAACATAACCTATAGATTATTTTATCAAATATATAATCATGTAACACTGCCTTTGAAATCAAAAAGCAACTCGAGGAAAAGAAAATAAAATGACTATACTAATATTTGTCTCCTCCAAACCAAGGTAAAGCACTCTGAAAGAGAACGAGAAGGAGAGAATAAATAGGATTTTAAGAGATTACTCTTAGAAACCAAGATATAATTAGTGTCCATTTCAATAGTACAGTTTCATCAGGGCTGCTTACCTGCCATGGCAGAATGATTTGGCCCATAGCCAGCCTCATTTCCCAGTGACCAAGAAATTATGCATGTATGGTTCTTGTCTCTTTCAACCATCCCAACTACTCGATCCAGCATAGCAGCTGCCCAACTTGGCTCTTTCGCAGGGTGCTTCAGATGCCCGGAGAGATCAAAACCATGTGTCTCTATATTGGCTTCATCGATCATGTACATGCCGAACAAATCGCATAATTCATACCAGCGGGGATGTTGAGGATAATGACTGTTTCGCACCGCATTGATATTATATTCTTTCATCAAGATTAAATCCTGGGAACAGTACAAGGGGTAAATCAAAATCTCAATAGAGTACACAAGTGGTATCCTTAGTAAACCATGGTCCATGGAAGGGATAAAGCAAAGAGAAGAGGAAAAACCATGTTACCTTGACCATGCAGGACTCTATATTCGTTTTTCCAACACGTGGATGGTGCTCATGCCTGTTTACACCTTTTATTACGACTGGGTGCCCATTAACAAGAAGCTGTTTGAAGGCCTTTGATACTTGTCGAATGCCAACAATGCTTGATTCAGAATCAAGTACTTTCCCAGATGTATCTTTTAGGGTTAATACGAGGATGTAAACATTTGGCTGCACACAAATATAAATTATATAGGGAAAATGTCAGTTAGTAGCATAAATTATAGCGAACGTACATCCAAGCACAATACTTCACAGACACATATCATTTCAGTTTTCCCATTTCCATGCTACCAATATAAAAGTACTTGACTAAGATCTGTTACGGCAAGCCTACACATTTTGGGGAAAAGAGCCCAGCATTGGAAATAGATAACATTAGAGCAAGTACCGACCCCAAATTCAATGCACTTCACACATTGAATACATAATGTAAGGATCACATTAGCAAGATTTCAGTCCATATTATTCTTAACAGCCGTAGCAGATAGTCAATACTAACCTCATACATATAATTTAGGTTACTCAATATACTATCCGAGACTAATATATATATATATTTTTTTGTAGTAGTAGGCTACTGCATGTCTGAGAAGCAAAGCCAACTTTGTGTAGCTAAAGCAAGTACCAAGTACCAATAACGAGCTGCTTACTTGTTCAGCTGACCAGAGATTTGGAGAATCCAGTTTTCCCTCAAGCAAATAACCATGGAATCCAAGAATTGGGCTTGGAGAAGGATTAAGCGTCAAATTGGCCACCTTGGGAGAGAGTTCAGAACTAAATCCTTCAGAGTTGTACCAATTTTTTGTACTATACACGGCAGCCTCTATGACGAAGTTAGAAAGAACAAGATCCTTTGAGGACTCCTGCATATTGTCTATCTTCACTTCGACCTGTAAAATTACAAACAATGCAACTTTTAAACATAACAAGTGCACACATTACTTAATTAATATCTAAGGAAAAGCAAGTAAAATACACATCAAGCCAAGATATAAGGGAAATTATTTGGAGGCACATGAATAAGTGGATTTTGTCAATGAGAACAACTTCTGTAAGATTATACTACCTGGATGTCTGCGTACGAAAAGTCATCTGCCAATTTTGACTTGAAAAAGTAGTCAGCAATGAAAACCTGCATAGATAATTAATTATGCATCAGTGGTCGTATATAGTGGAGAAAATGAGTGAATTTGACATACAGTCTCGTTAACAAAACTAGAGGAAAAACCTTGGGCTTTGCTAACAATAGCACATCTCGATGAATACCAGACAGCCACCAATGATCTTGGTCTTCAAGGTATGAACCATCACTCCATCTAAATACTTGAACAGCAAGAACATTTTGTTTCCCCGAGTCCCATGGATAGCAATATTCAGATATTTCAAATTCAGCCGGTAACCTGCTGTCTTGACTGGTTCAAGAGAAAAGGGAAACTAGTTTGGTAAAAAAGGTAATTACTTCTGTACTATACTGCCAAACAGAAAATAGGTACTAGAACATAAATGAAGTTGAAATAAGACTAGTCTTCGTATCCCATGATTTGACTAGAACCCTATACCTACAGTTAACATTCAAAGTTAGATTTTTCATGATTAGGTAACCGAAGCAAAGTATTTACATAGCATAAAACACTCGTTTTTTTCAGTAGATGCATCCTTATTTCTTCGGCTTCAGGTTAAATTTGGCACCTAATAACAAAATAAAAATGGATTGGAAGTTGACATATACAGTTTTCAGCATATCTATTCTATTAATACTTATATAGAGTACATTCGTACATTTCCTTGACTAGGCCGTTTAAACTCAAGCTGAACTCAGAAGAAAGACTGTGCCCCTATATCCTTGTACATGTCTAAAGAAGATGACACAACAAGAACAATACAATAGAGGTTAGTCCTCTTAGGGCATATATCACACCTGTACCCAACAGGGTTGCCATTAATCCAAGCGAAGAAAGCGGAATCTACAGCTTCAAAATGAAGAAGTATTCTTCTGTCTGCCAAAAAGACACAACTTCAATTCAGAAAATCAAGTGACAATGGAAAAGGAAAGATCATACAATTTCACTTATACAGTTATACCTAACATGTGAAGATGCACAAAATATTACTGGTCATTTTCATTGCAAGCTGACTATAACAAAAGATTGAGAGATATAAAGTTGGCTACTTGCATAAGGAAGGTACTGTAGAACAAAGGAAGTAATTTAAAATTTGCTTGACACCAGAACATTATCAACAAAAACCAACTCTCACGTTCTGTTATACAAGTGAGACTTCCAAGTTGAAACACAAGTTACAGAACAGTACCCAGTATATTATTTGCGGAACCAACTCTCAGATTACAGAACTATAACACCCTTAACCATCTGAAAATCTAGTTTTAGACATAACTAATATACCCCACTATTACACCTTCAATATTATTCTAAGCGTTACAAGAATACATGAAATGAAAGGATCAGTTTTAGACATAACTAATATACCCCACTATTACTACTATAATTGTATAGAAAGGATCAGAAACTGACCGGGTAAAGCGTTCCAGTCTGAATCAGGAAATGCAGCATCATAAAACTTATCTGGAACATTATCAGGTTTAGGAGCCAAGAAAAACTTCCAGTAACCAGATAAAGACTTGACAAAGGGCAACCCGTCGACCCAAAAAGCAGCACTATCAAGAGCAGCTTGAACAGCATCATCATTCCAAACAGCAGATTTTGATACGGTGAGATCCACGTTATTCCGTTGATACCAATACCTCAAAGAACCTATAACAATCATACCAAATTTGAATTCCCTTTTTCACTCTCCACTTGAGTTACTACTTAATAACAAGTTAAAACCACCACTCAATGATCTGTGAGAGATGAAATTGCAGCTATTACAGAATCTAAAGACTCGAACTTTAGCTATCATGAGAAAAGATAGAGCACGGAATTGGTAACAACAGAAGTAAATTCAATTGAAAAAGGATCACTCTTTACAACCAATTGTTCCAATTTGGCAAATCTCTCAATTTAGTAGTTTGAGAGTATTCAAAAGAAAGCATGAGTTTTTAAGGATTTTGTTGGGTAATTGGACTACCTTCGACTGATTCATGGCAACGCAAGGTGACATGAGGATCTCTCTTACGCCAGTTGAAAAGGGTCTGATCCTCCCAAATTCTATACCCATTCTCAGACGGAAGAATCATTTGGGTCGCCAGCGACACCATGCTTACTTGAGATGTGAATTCTCGGAACAGAGGAGAATGAATGATTTTTCGGGTAAGGTCGCCAAGACAGGATCAAGGACAAGCTTGATCCATCTGTTGTGTGATTTGTCGATTGAACCAAGGCAAAGAGAAATCAAACCAAATAAACACTGGGAATATCCTACTACTTCACTAAACGACAAATGTAAACCTTTAAACACGTGGCGTCGTGTTCGCATGATTACGACTATGATCAAAACCCAATTAAATTGAGTTAGTAGTATACTCCAACTATTTAAGTTAATTGTTATTTATAGTTTTGAGTTTTGACACACATATTTTTTTTTTGACACACATATTTTTTTAAAAAAAATTGTATTTACTATAAATTTTATTGGTTAATACACTAAGCAATATAGATAATAAAAAATAACTTCTTTATCAAAATTTGCATTACAAATATAAAACTACATTAATTCTAAAACAAAAAACGATTTTTTCTATCAATTTTTAATTTTAACAACGCTTTAAAACACCCCAATTATATTTAGTTTGTCATGTTTATATTATTTAAATGAAAATGTATAATGTAATCTTATCCATTTATCACTTAACCATATAAAAATCATAAGATTATCCGAAGAGAATCAACAATACACATTGCTCATAGATCCAAGATGTATAAGTACGACGTTGCAACCACAATACAATTTTGTGTGGATAAATTTGAGATTTTTCAAAACTTTCCAACCAAATTATTGTATGAATGTGGCTGCTATCTTGGTATAGCTAAAGTCATATGCTTAGATCAAAACCAGATCTTATAGTATGTATGGCTCTGCCAAATCTTACATCTTAAATCATATGCTTAGCTCCATGTTTTGTTAGATCAAAAATAGTACATTTCAGTATTTTTAAATCATTTTAATGCAAATATTTATCTAATTTGTATGTTTTCATGTCTTTTAATATGTACTCTTTTTTAAAATCACATGAGATTAATATATTTTGTAAGTTTATATAAAGTAATGTAATTATTTTTTTATATAAATGTTAGTTTATCTTTAACGTCTACGATGAAACGATCAAAATAAAGTAAATCGGTACTAGTTTCAATACCCTTTTCAATGGTCAAGTAGCTGCTAATTAAATCGAAAACCAAAACCCAGAACCTGACATAGAAAAGCTAGCTGTTACATAAGGTCTTCCGGAATATAGTGTTGGTATTGGTGTAGTTACTAGATAATTGATACAATTTTTTGTGTTTTTTTTTTAAATTTATTTCTATTAAAATATTATTTAATATTGAAAAGAATCTATTTTTGGTCAGCATCTAAAAGAAATTATTCAACCAATAATAAAAAAATTTAGGAGAATATAAATAGTCAAATAAAAGAAAAATATGAAATTTTGAATAGAATAACAAAATATCAATTAATTTAAACAATTTTTTTCTTTCTAAAACATTATGTTAAAAACGAAGAAATATAAGTAACGATCGACAGCAATCCTAAAATGTGTCAAAGCCGCATAGCCTGAGTGAATGATAAGTGTGTAAAAAGCACTAAAAAGTGTTGCATTTAGCCAAAAGGAAAAAAAAAAAAAAATAAGTCTCACACAACATGTTTACATGTTATTAGTGAGAGGTTACGCCTTCACCGCTGGTAACTTGTCCGATGCGATACGCAACATAGTTGCCATCCTCTACTTCTCCTAACACTACAAGAAAACAGGTGATTAGCGACTACACATAGCGACCACATATGTAGTCGCCAAAATTAACGACTACATAGTGACGATTTAGCGACTATTCTGTGACTACATGGATTTAGTCGCTAAATAGTCACTCTTAAGCGACTAATTCATGCAGTCGTTATGGTGATCGTATTTTAACGACTAAGAGGCGACTATATTGTTGATGGAATTATATAGTTGCAACTTAGTCGCCAAATTAACGACTACAGTACGACCACGTCAAATAGTCGTAAACTTTGGCGACTACATTGCGACTCATTCGGCGAGTCATAAGGTAGTCGTAAAGTAGTCGTAAAATTTAGCGACTGTTAGGCGACTCTTACGGCGAGTCATTACATAGTCATCGTGTAGTCGCCAAGTAGTCGCAAAAAACAGTTAAAAGAAACGTGTTTTCCATGCGGGGGTTGGTGTACCAACTTTTATTATGTAGTCGCCTATTAGTCACCTATTAGTCACCTAGGAAAGTCTATAAAAAGAAGTTGCACTCATTTGTTCTCTTCACTCCTAACTCACTTTCCTCCTCTAAAAAAAAAATTCTAAAAAAAAAAAAAAAAGTTTGCTTTATATAATTTTTTATATTTTCTCCCAAAAAAAAAAAATATATATATATATAATTATAATGGCGGGATATTACAATTATGGTGGTAATGGCGGTAATTATCGGGAGTGGATGTACAAGAGGTTCGATGAAGTGACGGGGAATTTTTCATCTGAATTCGAAGTGGGGGTGGACCAATTCTTAACGTTTGCAAGTAGCCAAGAAACAGTTCAGAATAATGGGGGTAAGTTTCTCTGTCCATGTAGTGTTTGCAAAAACAATAGATGTCTCTCGGGTAGAAGAGTTATGAGTCATCTGTTTAGTAATGGATTTATGCCAGATTATTATGTTTGGTATAACCACGGCGAAGAAATTAATTTGGATATAGGAAGTAGTTACACTGATAGGACGTATGATGGGAGTCATGAAGAAATGGGTAATGTAGTAGAAGATCCATATGTGGATATGGTGAATGATGCATTTCGTTATAATGTGGGTTTAGATGATAATTATCATCAAAATGAGAGTTATGAGAATGTGGAAGAACCGGTACAAAACCATTCTCAGAAATTTTACGACTTGTTAGATAGTGCAAAAACTCCTTTATATGATGGTTGTCGTGAAGGTCACTCGCAATTGTCATTGGCTGCTCGAGTCATGCAAAATAAGGCGGAGTATAATATGAGTGAAAAGTTAGTAGATTCGGTTTGCGGAATTTTGACGGATTATTTACCAGAAGGCAACCAGTCTACCGGTTCACATTACGAGACAGAGAAATTGATGCGTAATTTGGGCCTTCCATATTATACAATTGATGTTTGTATTAACAATTGTATGATTTTCTGGAAAGAAGACGAAAAGGAAGAGACATGTCTATTTTGTGGTTCACCAAGATGGAAGCCTAAGGAGGACCGACGGAGAACAAGAGTACCATATAGTCGTATGTGGTATCTACCTATTGCTGATAGGTTGAAGAGAATGTATCAGAGCCAAAAGACTGCAGCGGCAATGAGATGGCATGCAGAGCACCAATCAAAAGAGGGAGAAATGAATCATCCTTCTGATGCGGCGGAGTGGAGATATTTCCAAGAGCTTAACCCTCGGTTTGCGGAAGAACCCCGTAACGTCTACCTTGGATTATGTACCGATGGGTTCAATCCATTTGGCATGTCTCGTAATCATTCACTATGGCCTGTGATCTTGACTCCATATAATTTACCCCCTGGTATGTGCATGAATACGGAGTACTTGTTTCTTACAATTCTGAATTCTGGGCCAAATCATCCGCGAGCTAGCCTCGATATCTTCCTACAACCTCTTATTGAGGAGTTAAAAGAGTTGTGGTCTACTAGAGTCGATGCATACGATGTGCCTTTGAATCAAAACTTCAATCTAAAAGCAGTGCTGATGTGGACGATAAGCGACTTTCCGGCGTATAGCATGTTATCGGGATGGACCACCCACGGTAAATTATCTTGTCCAATTTGCATGGAAAGTACAAAGTCGTTTTATCTACCCAAAGGAAGGAAGACATGTTGGTTTGATTGTCACCGAAGATTCCTGCCTCATGGTCATCAATTAAGGAAGAACAAAAAAGATTTCCTGAAGGGAAGAGACGCTTCTAACGACTATCCACCGCAGTCTTTAACTGGTGAGCAAGTTTATTACGAGCGTTTGAAAGATGTAAATCCACCAAAAACCAGGGAAGTCGGTGGTAACGGTCATGAAAAGAAGATGCCAGGCTATGGAAAGGAACATAATTGGCACAAAGAAAGCATATTATGGTCGCTACCTTATTGGAAGGACCTCAATCTCCGACATAATATTGATGTGATGCATACCGAGAAGAATTTTGTGGACAACATCTTGTATACTCTTATGAGTGTACAGGGTAAATCTAAAGATAACATCATGTCAAGATTGGACATAGAACAATTTTGTTCTCGACCACACTTACATATTGATAGGAAGGGTAAAGCTCCATTCCCAGCATATACATTGACAAAGGAAGCCAAAACAAGTTTATTGGAATGTGTCAAGCATGCGGTGAAATTTCCAGATGGTTATTCGTCAGACTTGGCTAGTTGTGTTGATCTGATCAATGGCAAGTTTTCAGGAATGAAGAGTCATGATTGCCATGTTTTTATGGAGCGACTTCTTCCATTTATCTTCGCAGAACTCCTAGACCGGAACGTTCACCTTGCATTATCAGGTAGTACAGATTACCTATTTAATTAAATTAGTAGTATATATTTTTAAATATAATTTCCTAAGACATGAAATTTTCAGGGATTGGAGCATTTTTCAGGGACTTATGCTCAAGAACTTTGCAAAAAAGTCGCGTTCAAATTCTTAAACATAACATTGTTTTGATCTTATGCAACTTAGAGAAGATATTTCCACCATCATTTTTTGATGTGATGGAGCACCTGCCTATACATCTCCCATATGAGGCAGAATTGGGAGGCCCTGTCCAATATAGGTGGATGTATCCTTTTGAAAGATTTTTCAAAAAGTTGAAAGGAAAAGCGAAGAACAAAAGATATGCGGCTGGATCAATCGTTGAGTCCTATATCAATGACGAGATTGCTTACTTCTCTGAGCACTACTTTGCCGATCATATACAAACAAAATCAAGGTATAATTAAATGAAATTAAAATTTATACTTAATTTGAATTATTTTTAATTATCTTATTTGATCAGGTTAACAAGATTCTATGAAGGTGAAGTCCCAATATATCATGTCCCTGGAGTCCCTAATATATTTACTCATGTCGGTCGCCCAAGTGGGGAAATGCATGAAGTATGGCTTTCAGAGAGAGACTATCAGTGCGCACATGCATATGTTTTACGGAATTGTGACTATTTTCAACCAATTGAGAGGTATATAATATAGACTCGCAAATATATAGACTCCACAAATATTTCTCATATATATTAAATATATTTAATTTTCTTAGTATGTTCGAGGATTTTCTTTCTACCAAATATCCTGAATTAACCGAAAAAGAACTGTCCACGAAAAGAGCTGAAGAATATCATGTGTGGGTGAAAGATTATGTAAGTATACTCGAACCCATGTAACCGACTCTGATTATGCATTTATTTAATTATATCATTGATATATAATATTTATATGTATACGCAGGTTATATACTGGAACGCCACAAATCCATTTCCTACTTGGGTTCAAGAGATAGTGCATGGACCTTTACACAAGGTCAAAACTTGGCCAATATACTTTACAAGAGGCTATGTGTTTCATACGCAGAATCACGGCGCTGGACGGAAGACATGTAACTATGGTATGTGTTAAAGGTGAAAATTACACTGATGCATCTGATGGTGCAGATTTCTATGGGAACTTAACTGATATCATAGAACTTGAGTACGAAGGGATGACCAATTTGAGAATCACACTTTTTAAGTGTAAGTGGTATGATCCTGTCATTGGTAGAGGGACTCGGAAGAGCAATAGTGGCGTTGTTGACGTGAACTCTTCGAGAAAATACAACAAATATGAGCCATTCATTTTAGGTACGTAAGACTTGTCTAGAATTTATATATAAGTTTATTTAATGTAACTATCCATACTAAATTGCGATTTTGTGCAAACAGAATCTCAAGCGGATCAAGTTTGCTATATTCCGTATCCATACACAAAGAAACCAAAGCGAGAGTGGCTAAGTGTTTTGAAAGTAAATCCGAGGGGAAACATTTCAGGAGAATATGAAAACAATGAACCGACTCTGTTGCAAACAGAAAATGATGATGCTGTATTGATGACTACAGTTGAAGATCTCATAGTCGACAATTTGGTAGCAGATGCTAATCCAATAAACCTTGATTACGATGTTGGAGATGCGGATCCAGAAGATGAATTCCAGTGTAATTTATCGTCTTCTGATGATGAAGAACAAGAAGACGAAGAACAATAATTATTTGGCAAAATTACTATGTATTTGTTTTTTAATTTTTGTCTTTTTACTGTGTAATATTTGTGTATTATTGTGTAATATTATTGTGTAATATTATTGTGTAATATTATTGTGTAATATTATTGTGTAATATTATTGTGTAATATTATTGTGTAATATTATTGTGTAATATTATTGTGTAATATTATTGTGTAATATTATTGTGTAATATTATTGTGTAATATTATTGTGTAATATTATTGTGTAATATTATTGTGTAATATTATTGTGTAATATTATTGTGTAATATTATTGTGTAATATTATTGTGTAATATTATTGTGTAATATTATTGTGTAATATTATTGTGTAATATTATTGTGTAATATTATTGTGTAATATTATTATGTAATATTATTGTGTAATATTATTGTGTAATAAATTTGGTTATATAAATAACTTGTAATTAAAATTTTAAAATTTGGTTAATTAAAATTGTAATTAAATAAATTTGGTTAATTAAAATTGTAATTAAAATTTGGTTAATTAAAATTGTAAATTAAATTAATCAGTGTTTTATAAATAAATTTGGTAAACTAAAATTGTAATTAAAATTGTAAAATTTGGGCTTAGATTAAAATTTGGGCCTAATTAAACATAAACTCAAACCATTATCCCAAACTAATCCTAACTAAACCCAAACCCAAACTCATTATCCCTCTTCTTCTCTCGATTCCCCCTAATACGATAACCCTAATCCCCATTATCTTCTTCCTCTCGCAGCCTTCTCTTCTTCCTCTCGATTCGATTCTCCCAACTCTTAACCCTAATCCGCATCTTCTTCCTCTCAATTCCCCCAAATCTAAACCCTAATCCTTCTCTTCTTCCTCTCGATCCCCCAAATCTAAACCCTAATCCTTCTCTTCTTCCTCTCGATTCCCCCAAATCCGTAACCCTAATCATTCCCATCATCTCAAACGATGCCTAATCGAGGAGGAAGGAAGAGGAAACCTGCTGCTCCTAACGTTTCTCAGAGAGTCGGAGCGTCAACAGCAAATAAACGGTCGCACACTCTACCCAATCAGTACAACTTCACGCCGGCGGTCCAATCTCCTCCTCCGCTGCAGACGCCTGAAGTACAACGACAGTCATCGGCGGCCCAAATCCGGAACTATCCTCCGCCTCAACAGCTTTTTCAGAACTCCTACACTCACCCACCGCAGCCTACAGTGAACCCGACCCCTTCTCAAGAAGTCCATCCGTCGCATCCTCCGTCTCAACAGCTTTTTCACAACTCCTACACTCACCCACCGCAGACTACAGTGAACCCGACTCGTTCTCAAGAAGTCCACTACAATCCGTCGCATCCTCCGCCTGCTCTAGTTGACCCTCCGCCTACTCTAGTTGACCCTCCGCCTTCTCCAGCTGAAGTCTCTCAGACTCGCAGTCATCGTTCGCATCCATCGTCTCAAGGCAACAATTTCCAAGCTGATTATCCTCCGGTGTTGCCGGAACTCCAGGAGGACACATTGCGGGCTCTGAATGCACTGCTTCTAGTGCCAAACAGACATGAGTTCACCACCGTCCTCTCTCCCATTCCCCTACCAAAGACAGAATGGTACGGTTACAAACTCTTAGACTTATCGATTTGTTATTTTGAGTGTCTCTGATGGTTGACTTTGGTTTTATTGTTTCATGTGTCTGGAGGTTTGATCGTGACCCTGGATCTACGCTCACTCGGAAGATTACTAAAATTCTTTTAAACAAATTTGAAGGTCCTTTCTACAGCTGGACATGTGTTCCTCGGGATAAACAGGAAAGATACTTCATTGAGTTTGCGGTTAAGTGTTCTGTCCTCTAGCTTTCATATATAGCTTTAAGCTTCACATACTGCTTTACTCTTCATATATTGTTTTATTTACTTGTGCTTCTTTTCACTCACATTAGCTATTTTCTTTTTGTTTTTTGTAGAAAACCCACACTTGGGATCCTTTGATAACTGGGACTGTTCAAGCTCACTTCGAGACCATCTGTCAAAATCGGCTCAAAGACATGGTTAGCACCGTGAGAACTACTAGACGCCAACCTAAATGGATTGGAACTACTCTATGGACAACAATGACAGAATTCTGGGACACTGAAGAAGCACAACAAAGGAGCAAAACATATTCTGATTGCCGTATGTCTGACCGTAATGGCCTCGGTCCTCATGTCCACCTCTCAGGGCCAAAGTCGTATAAACAGATTCAAAACGAAATGGTGAGCCAATTCTGTTGTTACACATTCGCCACTTTTATTTTTGACCTAGCTGTTACATTAAAAATTTACTTGTCTGTTTCTTAACATTACAGGAAGAGGAATTGGGAACAGAAGTACGTATTGGTGAGGTTTTCATCAAGGCACATACAAAGCCTGATGGGACATATGTTGATCGGAAGGCAGAGAAGATAGCAGAAACATATGAGAAGAATGTGCAAGAGAGGTTGTCTCAGCTCCAGGAAGATCCTTCTGCCATCTCAGATGGGGAGTCACGGCCCCGAGAGCTAACAACTGAAGAATATACAGAAATCTTTCTTCAGGTTACGTTTTATTTTAACAATACAAAAATGTTATCTTGGAGTTTAATTTGACATCCTCTAATATCTTATTTTCTCTTACTTTGCAGTCCACTGAGAAGGATTCAAGAGGAAAACCTTTTGGAGTTGGAAGCCTCTATGACTGCATTGTCAATGGCAAGGGGAAGCAAGCAGGAGACACTTTAGCCTTTGTGGCTATGCAAGAACAATTGAAGGAAGCTCAACGGAAGATAGAGGAGCAGGCTGCTAATATGTTGAGGCGTGATGCAGAAATGTTGAAGCGTGATGCACAAATTGCTCAACAATCCGAAATTATTGCTGGGCAGAAGGAGAAGATTGACGAGTTGGACTTGGTGGGGAAGTTTCTGCGGCAATGTGATCCACGGTTCAAGGAGTTCTTGACAGCCCATTCAGCTAAAGAGACTACCACGACAGAGCCTCTTCAAGAAGAAGATCCAACTTCAACTCCATAGGTTACTCTATGTGTTACCTACTACTAAGTAACTATTTTTTGATGAACTCAATGGTGACACTATGTGTTGTATGTACTTTGTGTTTTGAAAACTATGATAATTATTATGTGTTTCTTTAGGTTTCCAATTTAGAATCATTTGTTGGTTTGGTTGACAGGATTAAAAAGAAAAAAGAAAAATTAAAATATTCTATATCCAGTTTCAGAAAACGTTAGTCGCCAAATTGTCATCAAATTTTAACAATATAGCTAAAACCTAAAGTGACTATATAGTGACTACTACATATATTAGTCACTATATAGTCACGAAAACTTATACGACTATCTATCGACCAAATAAACAACCCATTTGTTCAGTTTTCTTAATCACAGAATAGTCGCAACCTAGTCACTAAAAATAACGACTACATGATGACTACTATGAATATAGTCGTAACTTAGTCGCAATGGAGTCACAAAAGTTTACGACTAAATGATGACTACTATGTGACAACATGTATATAGTCGCCTATTAGTCGCAAAATTGCGACTAAATTTACGACTACAACAAATAGCTACTATCGATTAATGACTGTATGAAATAGTCGCTAATTAGTCGTAAATCTTGATTTGGCGACTATTAAGTGACTAATAGTGTAGTCGCAAAATGCGTGTTTTTTTGTAGTGTAATATTCTCATTGCTGCCTCAGGACTGACCACCATAACCATCCCAATTCCCATATTCAACGTCCTTCTCATCTCAGAGTCATCTACATTCCCATACTATATAATAACAAAATTTTTATTATAAATTATAGGAACTCATTGTTTTATTCATGCTAATCTAGGATTCTTTAATTAGTTACCTTCTGGATAAAATTGAACAAAGGTGGAACTTCCCAAGCATCGGTGTGAATAACAGCACCCAAACCATCCGGTAAGACTCGGGGAATGTTGTCAGTGAAACCTCCACCCGTTATATGGGCTAGCCCCTTCACTCCTCCTTTGCTGATCAGGTCTAGTACCTGTAAAATGTGAATTAGTTATAGGATTAATACAAATTGGATAATGAAAGTATTTTTTTGTTACAAAAAAATAAACAAACCTGTTTCACATAAATGATAGTAGGTGCCATTAGAGCTTCACCAAGGCTAGTTGACCCTCCTGGAAGTTGATCTTTCAACGAAAAACCGCTTTGAACCACTACCCTGAAAACAATTTTTTTTCAGAATTAGATTTAAAACTACATTAGTAAACTCATATTATACCACCAACGTACCTTCTAACTAAAGAATAACCATTGGAATGAAGACCGCTAGAAGGAAGACCAATAAGAACATCTCCAGCCACTATGTTTTTCCCGTCTATAACAGAAGCTTTCTTCACTGCGCCTACTGCAGTCCCAACAAGATCGTATCCACCCTTAGCAAAAAAGTCAGGCATCTCTGCAGTCTAAAAAATACGAAAATATCGAAACAAAAATTAGCAATAGTCAAGGCTGGAATTGGGGTCTAACTATATTCGAAAAATACCTCTCCTCCTGTAAGAGGAAAGCCGCATTGCCGACAGCCATCATTAATCCCTCGAATGACCTAGAAACAAAGCATAATGTTACGTTTGTTGATCATCATCAATATCGATGCACAAGCGATAATGAAAGATACCTTTTCCGCAAGGTCAACATCGAGACGACTACAACCAAAGTAGTCAACAAAACCCAAAGGGGTTGCACCACAAGTAACAATATCATTCACACTCATAGCAGAATAGAGAAGAAGAAGTCTGCATTATTCGGGATTCCATGGCCTGATTTATACAACAACAATATAACAAGGTTCAAGTGATGAACGTACTCTGAATATATAACAGTGATCAAGTTTGAGGAGGCCAGGGCTTTAAAAACCCTAGAATCCTATCAAATTTTTTTTTACGTCAATCAAATAATTTGAGATATACTTTCTATTTTTCTTAAATGACAGTTTTAGTCCTACAACCTTTGAATATGTTATTTTAAATATTATTAGTAATTTGCTAAAATGAAGGCGATTAGCCGATTATTTTGGTGTAGAGCTTCCACGGTTTAAGATTAGTTTAGTCATAGTCTCATAATCTCAAAATCAACAATTTGATTGAGAATAGTTTGTTGTATTTTTTTTCATGCTCAGTAAATATTTCCCACCTGGTTCGATATCTCATATCAATTGTAAATATTCATTTTTTTTTTTGCGACTACATAAGAAATAGATAATTATAATTTTATTAGTGGAAAAAAAATTATTACACCTAGCTAGCCCAGCCACCATCATTATGCAATTTTCAAAGAAAAGCTTATAAACGTTTTTTTTTTTGTGAACAGACTAGAAATTTTTATAAAGCTAAACCACCTTTGGAAACCTTTTCATCATAGAGATCCCTCACAAGTCACAATACATTAATTTAAGAATGTTGAAATATATTAAACAAACACATGCAATAGAAAAACTTGCTTAGAGTGAGAGAGAGAGATCAGAATCAAATTTCAAATATAAAAAAAGGACATCAACGATCGGTGATCCTATAGAAATAAAAGGTCTAGATACACTCACAATAATCTCGGTGCTTCAACTTTGCTCATCCATGGCAGATTCAACCGCCCTCATCACTAAACGAACCAGAGGAGGCTGGAACGCTGCCATTTTCATCATCGGTACGTATGAATTTTCTCAAGGATTTGAATATTTTTCTTGCAAAATTCGACCGATCATTTGAAACCGCATGATTCATAATCAATCTATATATGCAGTTGTGGAGATGACAGAGAGATTTGCGTTCTACGGTCTTGCAAGCAACCTATTAACGTTTCTAACAAACGAGCTTGGCCAGTCCACGGCTACCGCGGCCAAGCAGATCAACACATGGATCGGTGTTTCTTGCATGTTCCCTATTCTCGGGGGTTTTCTAGCAGACTCAATCCTAGGCCGCTTCAAAACCGTTCTCTTGTCTTCTTTCATCTATCTTTTTGTCTGATCCTAGACCTTAACTCTTTATCATGTTTTCAAGATCTCATATCGAAATAAAGACTAATTAATATGAGTACACTAATCAAATAATTAATTTCCAGGGAATGGTAATGTTGCCATTGTCTGTGACGGTTGTGGCGCGGAGGATGAGAGAAAAAGTGTTCTTTATGGCATTGTATGTGATGGCGGTTGGAGAAGGAGGACACAAGCCATGCGTTATGACCTTCGCGGCTGACCAGTTCGGAGAGTCCAACGCAGAGGAGAAGGCCGCAAAAACATCATTCTTTAATTATTGGTACTTGGCCATCGTCCTTAGTTCTTCCATAGCTGTTCTTGCTCTCATCTTCATTCAGGTATATCTCTTTTTTCACTTATTGTCAGTAAATTTTATTTTTGTTGACTTTCTCAATTACATCTCAAATCAAACATTAGCTCCCTTTTTTTTGTGAGGAGAATTAGCTTATCGTAAGAGATATATATTCATATGATGGTTTCAATAGTTAATCTAATCACGTTAGCGAGCTAAGAAAGCTAGCTAGATATGTGTACATACTACATAGATAAAGAGAGATCGATGGTTTTCTATAATCAATGTACTAGTAGAACTTTGATAAATGTATTCTAATTTTTTTTTTTTTTTTACAAAACAAATTTGGTCTACATATGTACGTTAACTTTTCATATAAATATTTCAAAATTGGTTGGCATAATAATTACTAACATGGTTGGTACGTACGGAAATTTTATATAATGATAATTATTTCTAACTTCATTGAATAGGATATGTAAACTCTGAAAACATGTCTTAATCATATCTTCATAATATGAACAGGAACGAGTGAGTTGGTCAATAGGATTCAGCATAATAGCAGGAAGTGTAGGAATAGGTATAACGATATTTCTAATCGGAATTCCGAAATATCGAAAGCAAGCAGTTCCGGTGGGAAGCCCTCTCACGAGAGTAGCTCAGGTCATCGTCGCTGCTCTCAAAAAATGGAGACTGAGCTGCACGAGCCACCACTATGGCCTCTGCTACGATGAGGACGAGTCAGAGTCAACAAATGCTAGTAAGATGGTATATCTTCTTGCCAGAACCAATCAATTCAGGTACGTACTTACGTTACATTACTTTCTATTTATAAACATATATGTCAACCTTTCTAAATGAAAAATTGATATCTCCGAAGTGGTCCAACATGCTTGTTTTATGGGCACATCATATGCATCTTAGTGTTATAATATTGGAACTGACTCGTTGGATGGAGGGACACCTGTTGGACTATCGATTCAATATTTATGTGTTTGTAGATTTCTCGCTATAAAATCTCTTTTATTTCTTGATTTTTTTCGAAATTTTTTATCTTTAAATTTGTGAAGATATCAAGAAACAATAAAAATTAAAATTATATAATTCTGGTGGTAATGTATGACATTGGATTTTATGAATGATTTAATAAAATTAATTAGGGTTCCATACTTTCATATGATTCCTATTAATGATTCGAATGAGTTATATATTATGATTCTGATTACATATTTTTATATACACTGGTTTTTGCTTTTTACGATATATCACGCACACATATTTTATAGATTCAAATATAATTTTTGATACAAATCAGTAAGCTGCAAAGGTATTAATTAATTGGTTAATTTACTTAAAAACTTGGAAATTATTCGGAGCATTTCCTATATTCTTCTCTTTGAACGTGCATGGGTCACGTGAAGATGCTTAGCAGCTAGCTGTACATAGAAAAAAAATGAAATCAAATAGTACAATTAAATAAGCTTTTATCATTGAAAAAGTTACTACTATCATTGGGTTGTTACTCAATGAAATTGTACAACGCCACGTTCTTAAGTTAGCTGGATAATTACAGTAATGGTTCTTGAATTAGAATTTGAATACTGTATACTGATTCAGAACGCAAGTTAGAAAAAACAAATTAAGTAGAGAAAATAGTTTTTTTTTTCGGGGAAAAGTAGAGAAATATATATCAAATATCTCTCATATCGAAAAAATGAGGAGGACTTGAGGAATATATAAGCAAAATGTATTAATCTATTTATTATCAGTGGGTTTTGAATTGAAGACTCATTAAACTTAAACGAATAAAGAATAATATCAATAGACCATATGAGAACGAAAGAAATATGACTTTGGCATTACTTTAAACTTTGCAAGTTTTTATTCGTTTTGAAAGGGTGATAAACAGAGGTGAAGGAAGATAGAAATCACTGCATCTAATAGATATTTATTTGTTGTAAATTGTTCAACGATATCTACCACTAATTATAGGATATTAATTATATCATTTTTTCACAATGCAGATTTCTTGATAAGGCTACAATTATTGATGAGATTGATCATAATACTTCAACCAAAAAAAGAAACCCATGGAGGTTATGTTCGGTGAACCAAGTGGAAGAAGTAAAGCTAATATTGAGGCTCATACCAATTTGGATAAGCTTGATAATGTTCTGTGCCACACTCGCTCAGCTCAACACATTCTTCTTAAAGCAAGGAAGCATGATGAACAGAACAATTGGTCATCACTTCACCATTCCTCCTGCTGCTTTCCAAAGCATTGTTGGTGTCACCATCCTTATCCTCATTCCTCTTTACGATCGAGTTTTTGTCCCCATGGTCCGTAAGATCACCAATCACCATTCTGGAATCACATCTCTCCAGAGAATCGGCGTTGGCTTATTTGTCGCTACTATTAACATGGTAAAGTGAATTGTGAATTATCCTACTAGAACTACATATATACAGTTGTTAGTATCATGGTATCATTCTTTGGTTTTGAATTGTGACAACAGATGGAGCAAACTAAAGCGTATTTCGTTCACACCTACTAAGTATTGGTCCATAATAGACTAAATAAATCTAAGTAATCACATGAAATTATGAATGACCTAAAATTTTATGGACTTGTATTTTTATAACAGATGATATGCGGGCTTGTGGAGGCAAAGAGACTTAGAGTTGCAAGAGATCATGGATTAATTGACTCTCCAAAAGAAGTTGTTCCAATGAGTAGCTTGTGGTTACTTCCCCAATACATACTAGTTGGTATTGGCGACGTATTCACTATTGTTGGTATGCAAGAGCTTTTCTATGATCAAATGCCTGAAACTATGAGAAGTATTGGTGCAGCGATATTTATTAGTGTTGTTGGAGTTGGAAGTTTTGTTAGTACCGGGATTATATCAACCGTTCAAACAATAAGCAAAAGCCACGGTGAAGAATGGCTAGTCAACAACCTTAACAAAGCACATCTTGATTACTTTTATTGGGTAATCGCATCGTTAAATGCTGTGAGCCTCTGTTTCTATCTGTTCATAGCTAACCGTTTTGTCTACAAGAAACTGCAAGACAAAGCTAATGATGTTGAAGGCGAAAGAGAAGTTTGATCAAAGATGTTTTGAAACGATTTTGAAGCATCTTTATATTCCAAAATCGGCCTCGTTCATCCTAATCTATATCAAACTTAAAAATGTGTAACATTTACTTGTTGTGATTACAAAATAAACTTTACTTTCTTAAGCTAATTGGTGATCTTTTAAAGCTGCGAAGCTGCGAATTCCATTTTGCCATCGGATCGAACAAAGTTAAGATGAGATAGGTAATTGCTTTCTGCCAAGTCATGTAGCGTTCGGCGGCTCCGTGTTGTCTCCTGCTCCGCTTTTACGTAATCTCCGCTCAATAATCTATCATTCTTTTCTGCATCCTGCATAAAAAAATGCACATATGGGACATTTGACATGTAGACAATGCTCAGAATTTCAGCAAATGCGCTTTTATCTGATACTAAATAATTATGGAGCAATAAGGAAAAACAGTAACCGTACCTCTAGGAATCTCATCATTTGTTCTTCAATCGTGCCACGCATGGTTAAGGTTTCTACATAAATAGGGCGCTTTGCACCCATCCGATGAGCACGACTGATGACTTGCTCTTCCATGCTGCTCATTTGTGAACATTGTAGGAGTCAGCAACACCATGGAATGGAAAAATATTTGACCAGATACGGAAAATATAAAAGGCGTTGCCACGAAGAATCAAACTGTTAACCACTCAATTTAGCTTTTAGATTTATCCATACAAGATAAGTATATAGAACGGCCAAATGATTCACTCCAGTAATTTCCAAAAATTTAGAACAATAGGTTTCAGGAATTATGAAGTGAAAAATAGAAGAACATTAGGTTTTATATTCGTTACTAATATCTGAATGCAAAATTGCTCAAACTCGTACCTTTTATCCCAGATTGGTTCCATCAGGAATACATGTGTTACAAAGCTCAAATCAAGACCAAGGGCAGCACTTCCATCCATCAAAAGTGCCATGCAATCAGCATCGTTCTGGAACATCGCCAGAGATTTCATCTGAAAGTTGAAATTGAAAGTTGTTTGACTTTTAGTTAAAGGATTGCAAGATGATGTGAGAAAAAAAAAAAAAAAATCAACAGCTAAGTACCTTATTACACGACGGCATTGGACTGTACATTTTACCAAACTTGATGCCAGCAGTTGTCAACTACAAAAGCATGATATAAAATTGATCAAACGTTAAAACACAAAGGGAAATTAAAGAATCACGTTACAAATACAAGGTGCATACCTGTTGTTCAATCACGTGAATATGCTCAAGAAATTGAGAGAAAATCAACACTTTATCAACAAATACCATCTGAGATCCACAATCCTGTCCATGGTTTTCTTTCCGCGAAAAGGCTTCCGAGGTACCAGGGGGATTGTCTTCCAGGTTGTTGTCACTGTCAGTTTTGTTGAAAGACAAAATGCTTTTTCTATTACTCTCCTGTAACTTTCTCAGCCTGTCTACGAGATAACTGACTTTACTGCTGGACGTAGATTGCCAGTCAGGGTTCCAGGTATCCTGAAATATAAAGTAATGCATTTGACTATACCATTCCCAGAACCAAGTTTTTTCTTATAAGATGGTTTATACGCATATCTACCTGATTATATGAAGGCTGTAACTCAATAAGATCCTTTGGCACAGGCCACTTTGGATTTGGATTCTCTGGTCGAGCCAACGTTTCAGGAGTTTGCATCTCATATAAGTGTCCACAACCAGGAATAGTACACCTTTCGCTATCAAGAGCAACACAATCAAGGCACAGTAGGTGTCTACATGGAGTTATTACAGGAAGTCGGCACCATTCCCCACATCTATTTGTAAGGTTGAGAAACAAAAGCATAAGTTAGATACCTGAGTCAAATACCCTAAACTAATGCAAACATTGGATTTAAGACATACCTTTTACAGTTACAGCCACTAATAAGGCTATTTTCAATAATAGAAAACTCCTCTGTCGAAAGTTCCAGACCACTGCCAAGTAAAGCATCCATTGTCTCTTTAATATCATGACCAGCGTCGGTCATTTTAATATGCCCAGCCACACAGCAAGATAGTCTAACATTTCTGATGGTATTGCTTCGAAATTTCCACTGTTTAGAGTTAAGCAGACTTTCTACATGAGATGGATCATTCCAATCAGCTAATAAGATATTACGCCTAACTGTCTCCACTAGTTCATTGTAGCTTCTTGCATGCCCTGGAACGAAATTAAGATATGTCAACTTCTTGATGCATGGAGGAATCATCTGCAGATCTTTCTTTCTGGAACTTATCATGCATCTCTGAAGCAGCTGTAGTAAACGCAAACGACCCTCCTCTATTTCTGCTTCAAATGGTCTAAGGATGCCAGCTTCCCAAAACTTTAAATTTTCTCCATATACTTCCTCATGAAGAAACTTTAAAAGAGGTTGGAGATGTGAAAGCTGGCTATTTGGCGTGTTGGGGGTTGGTGTTCCTGTCAATAGCCAACGATTACAAGCTATCAGAGAAACAGCCATCTGAAATTTATTTGTCAAACTGACACTAGAACCAAGAGTGTGTCCTTCATCTAGTATGACCCTAAGCCAATGCACTTGGATCATTGGGCTTTTCTTCCGGGGATTCCATTCTGCACTTAAGCGTCTAAAAGTTGTGATTACAACATCATAATCCCAAGCCAAGCTGTGTGGAGAAATTTGTATGTGGTCCGTCCAAAGGAGAATACGAAGCTGATCAGGGCTAACATGTTTCTCGATCTGTGTTATCCAATGATTAACTAAATTTGAGGGGACGACAATTAGAGTTGCTTTTGACAGATACAGTCTAACTGTATCCAGCGGCTGACAGAGAGCAACTTTGAGGGCAGGTACATCAAATACTAGGTTCTCAAGAAACTTGGGGTAAAACCATTTAATAACACCCTTGTCAACTCTACTCTTAAGACCAAATGCTCGAAATATTCTCTGGAACCCAAGGGCATCTTTATTCAAACCCAACACTGGACCAGATAAGCCAACTGTTTCCATCTGTGAAAGCTTCTCAAGAGGGAGTTTAGCAAGCCAAAGTAAGGCTTTCTTTACGGTTGAGTTTACTGCAGACTTGTGTTCCCGAAGGACACTGGTGAAGAAAGAAATATTATCCTTTTCTTCACCAGAGGCTCCCTTAGTAACAAACCCTTGCAAGTATTTTATGGGTTGAGATCTATCCCATAATTCTTCAGGATTATTACAACTCTGATATGCAGGGTCACCATTGTTGCTACAAAACCATGCAGAACCAGTAACAGATACACCTTCATCTATTATTCTCCGCCACTTTGAGCAAGAATCACACTGTATCCAAATATCTCTTTCCACATCCGAATCCGTAGGACCCTTTCTCTTGCAACCAGTTATCATACCACATTTCTTCCAACTACCGATTCTTTTAGTTTCCATCACTTCGGAGAGCTCAGATGCGCCATTGTATGCATGCAAGAGATTTTTTCTGACATCACCCAAGCTCTTTCTACATTGAGCTTTCAAATCCAGGGAAGCAGGGATGTGAGTTTCAAATTCGTTTTCAAAGTTTGGGTTCTTCGACTCAAATGTTTGATCCATCAGCCTAGCTTGCTTAAGTGGCAACGATTTCGACTCCAGCTGCGGACGTAAGGCTTCAAAAGAAAACTGGTTTCGACAACTGCTTGGACTTAAAAACCTCTTAACTGTTAACATACCGTTAGAAGTGAACTGGTCACTCGTGAACTCATAATAAGCACAATTCTTGTCACCTCTATGTGTACACCAAACGATAGGAAGTCCCTCAGGCGGATCAGCCATTGTTCCCTGCGTCTTCAGAATAAGGGATAATGTTGTGATAGTCTTCCCGAGACCTGGTTCATCGCAGAACATTCCCCCACGGAAATCCTTGACCATGGGAGCTGCCTCAGTGATTATATCACCAGTCACAGAATTCACATAGAAACTAAAACCATCCTCAGTATCAAAGTTCAAGTAAAGGGGATGTGAGAAAACTTCAGCTTTCCTCTCACGTTCCAGCATCCAACCAACCGCTGCCTGCTGATGAGGAAAGAGTTTTAAATTCATACATGGCACAATTAGAGAGGTCAATGATCTGAGGAGACGGCAGACTGCTGCAATGCTAACGAGTTCCTTCACATCAAGTTTCATCAGTATGCTTATCAGAACGTCATCTGAGAGATCCCATATACCAGATGCACAAGAGTCAGTAGACGGTAATACCCTAGAAGAATCAGACACATAATTATATCTTGGACTGGGCAAGCTCTTAAAGATTTCATGTAGTCTAAATAATCTTCTTNTCACTTCGGAGAGCTCAGATGCGCCATTGTATGCATGCAAGAGATTTTTTCTGACATCACCCAAGCTCTTTCTACATTGAGCTTTCAAATCCAGGGAAGCAGGGATGTGAGTTTCAAATTCGTTTTCAAAGTTTGGGTTCTTCGACTCAAATGTTTGATCCATCAGCCTAGCTTGCTTAAGTGG
>NC_025693.1:24425877-24459909 GCF_000633955.1 Camelina sativa
GGATGTGAGAAAACTTCAGCTTTCCTCTCACGTTCCAGCATCCAACCAACCGCTGCCTGCTGATGAGGAAAGAGTTTTAAATTCATACATGGCACAATTAGAGAGGTCAATGATCTGAGGAGACGGCAGACTGCTGCAATGCTAACGAGTTCCTTCACATCAAGTTTCATCAGTATGCTTATCAGAACGTCATCTGAGAGATCCCATATACCAGATGCACAAGAGTCAGTAGACGGTAATACCCTAGAAGAATCAGACACATAATTATATCTTGGACTGGGCAAGCTCTTAAAGATTTCATGTAGTCTAAATAATCTTCTTTTTGGAGAATCTGGAGCATAACAGAGTAATTTGCAATCAAACACATGGCAGTCAGATAGATCCCAGATGGCCTTAATTCTTCCATTGGCCTTTTCCCAAACACGTTCCCCATTAAGAATTGAGACTCTCAGTCCCCAGTCACAGCTGCAAAGAACTGGAACTCATTAAAAACGCGAGAAAAGTATCTATTCACACCCATCCACAAAAGAAGTTTGCATTCATGATAGCAATATATGATACTTCACCCCCCAAGGATACTCCTACGGAGATACTTAATAAGACATATCCAATATAAAATATGTAGGTACAAAAAAGAGTCAAAATTTATGAAATGCCCAAACATAACAGGATGAGACGTAACTACAAATTTCAACGCAGATGTTGTCGTAAGTTGATATACTTAACTTCCGTTACCATGAACAAGAAACAGCATTGCTTATACAAAAAGTGAACCTATTTTGACATATCTCAACAGTAGATTTCCAAAGTAAATACATCACACATCAGAATTCTATATACCATGAAACAGAACATATCCAACTTAATCTACCTAAACTAAGCGACCATGCATTTAGAAATTCTCCTAGCTACAGAGGGATTTACTTAGTCAAAACGAATTACCTTATGTGCTTAAAAACCGCAGCAGCAGTAGCTTGGGATTTGGGAAACTGCCATCCGGACCACAATGCAATAGGCAGGTAAACATCCACTAACACCACAGCTCTTTCTTCTCCATTCTCACCCTTATCAACCTTCACAACTCTAGAATAGATCTTCAAACATTTATAAGCAACCAAAGCGTGAAGTTGCTGGACTACACTTATGCTTCCATTCACCAAACCTATACTCCTTCCCCTCTTCCTTCCCCCTCCAGTCTTCTCTTTACTCCCGGATGATACCCGTCTCTTCGATTTCAGAGACTTTCGTGTACTACCACTACTATTACTACTACTCCCTACCTCAACGCACTTACGTCGTTTCTGTGGAGTCTCCAATCCAATTGTTCCACAATCCTCAGCATCATCATGATCTCCTTGAGACGAAATTAGGGATTTGAGATTAGAGGTGGTGGGATTGATTAGTGATAAGATGATGCCATTGTCGGATTTGAATCCGGTGACGGAACCGTCATTGAAGATGGAACAAGATGAGCCCAATTGAAGAAGATCAGGCGAATCAACGGAAAGAACGATACAGAGGAAACCACAGAGTTTGTGATTATCGATTTCAACGGAAACCGCCATCGTCAGAATCCAAAATCGAATGCAGAAATCGTTAGGGCTTTATTGATTTCTTGGAAAAAATCTCATCTTTTTGTGAATTTTTGTGTGTGTGTTTTTTTTTTCTGGTTTCGGACCTCTCAGCCGAAACTCGAAATCAAAATAAGAAAAAAGAAAAGTGACTAAATTAGGGCTTATGATTTTTTTTTAATCTCTTATACCTTTCACGTGTGGCTCTTTAACCAGTAATATAGTTACACGTGTTTTTCTTTAATCCTACGTGTATATTACAACAAACACGTTCGTGAATAATTTGATTGCTTACGCAGGTTCAGTAAACACGAACACCAGTGGGGAGAAGTTGATCAATGTCTCTTAATTTACTTTTACTAAGAGAAGAAGCACGTAGAGAGTTTGGAATCCATCGAGTGGTTTGAGTTTTATCGATTTTAAACATTTTTGGACAGCTCCAGACAAATCCAAAAGATCCAGATATTGTGAGACCAACACAATATGATGATCGAAAACGTACACATCATATGAGATCAACTCTCTAAGCGTTACTTTAATATTATTATTGAGAAATGAGATCAAGCGAAGAACAATCAACGAGACATGAGTCTTTAAAATCCATCCTCACATAAATCACACAAAACAGCACTAGAACACATAATTAAAAACCTCAGGGCACATCTCAGTATCGAATCTACTGAGAGCATTTCTCCAAGTATGCATTCCAGCCTTGAACTCTATACTCATGAGCCGTCTCTGCTGGGTTGTCCGCCTTTATGATTCCCCGTCCCACGATTATAATATCACTTCCCCTCTCTGTAATCACCTGAAATAAGCAAAAGAGCAATCGGTATTTAGATACCGACTAGAATGCTAACTATGGATGTAAAAGTTGGGTGGGGGGGGAGAGAGAGACTCACAGAGTGTGGAGTGTTATACTGCTGACCAAGTGCATCACCACCTTTAACCATTTGAACACCAGGTGTTGCATGAATCATTGACGGATACACATATCCGCATTTCCAAGAAGCTGGATTCACCGAGATGAATCCCATCACGAAATCTGAATGAGCCTCTGCGATTTTCACAGCTGCTGCTGTGTAGTCTCCTGTAGCAAGGTTACCTGCAGAGCTCATTTCAGCAAGCAAAAGCAGACCTCTACCACGAGGCATACCCTACAATCATATAAGAATGCAAGCAAAATATTAGTAAAACAAAAGACTCGGTGATCATCAGGTTATAAAGAGAAATGAATTTATTTACCTTCAACTTCAGGCCCTCCACGATTCCTGGTCCCGATATTATATGAGCGTTTATGATATCAGCCCACTCCAATATTTTAAAGATGCCTCTGCGAACAAACCAGAAATATTGGCACACAGAAAACTCGAAAAGACTTGAATGAAGGCTAAGTGACATAATGTAGAAAATTTACCCTTCATACTGCATTGTGACAGTGTTACCAATGTCTGCAAACTTGCGATCCTCAAAGATGAGAAATTTGTGCTTGTCTGCAATCTAAAGTAACCATAAACAATGGATCAACAACATATTGCAAACCAGCTGAACAATAACAGACATAAGACTCATGCTTATTGTAGAGATTACAATCTTCACTTAAAGTAAATAAACAGATTGTCAAAGGTGTGTAAGCAAAGTAATTACCGCACGGAGTTTAGAGCCAAAGTCAGGGGTGAAATCAGGCAAAATATCAACATGAGTCTTCAAGAGACAAATCTCTGGACCAACCTTCATAAACACACAAACATTTGAAAGAAGATGTCACTAAAAACATAGTAATTCATATGTATAAGTCATCAAATTCAATCAGAAGAATCAAAATGCAAAATGATTCTAACCTTCTCCGCAATTTCAAGCAACTCAGCAGCAGTTCCAACATCAGCAGCTAAGCAGAGATTAGTCTCCTTCTTCAACATAATATCAAACAGCTTCTTCCCCGCCGGATTCTTGGAAAGCTCTGACCTTTCCTTAAACCCTAAAACCCTAGGCTTCGGCTTTTCTTTCTCCACACTTGGAACACTAACCCTACTGTTCTCTTCCAAAAACTTAAGCAAATTCAATTCATCCTCCTCTTTAATTTTACCCTTTTCTTTCAAAACCCTAACCATATCTGTCAACTTAATCATCGAATGAAGCTTAATCCCATTCTCAGCTAAATTCTCCCTACCACCTTGTTGCCTATCTATCAAAACCACAGCATCACTAACCTTTAAACCAACAGAACGAAGAGGCGCAGCAGTCTCGAGAACAGAGGCGCCACTGGTTACAAGATCTTCAATTATCAAACAAGTTTGATCCTTTTCGAAGATACCTTCAATGGCTTTGGATGTTCCGTAGTCTTTAATCTCCTTACGGCGCATAAGCATAGGGATACCATTGGAAACAGAGACGACGGTGGCGATAGGGAGAGCAGTGTAGGGGACACCACAGACTACGTCGAAGGTCGCGGAAGGAGGAAGTGAAGAGATGAGAGTTTGAGAGATCTGTGTTAAGAGGGAAGGGTATGAGACGATGAGACGGAGGTCGATGTAAACCGGAGAGAAGATTCCGGATTTGAGCTTGAAGTTTCCGAATTTCACGGCGCCGATTTCGTGAAGCTGGAGAATCAATGCTTCCATGGCTGACATGCTTCTTGTGCTGCTTTTTGGTATTGGATTCGATGGCTTTTGAGAGAGGAGAGGAGTTGAGACTTTAGAAACGACTGCACACACTGGACAGTGTTGGCTTTTATATACTTTAGGTTTTGTTTTATTTTTGGGTTTCTATGTTTTTTTCTCTCTTTTATAATAAACCGTTATCAAATCATGTTAATATCATGTAAATTTTCTCATATTCATTATTTTGATACATTTATGCTAATTTTATCATATTAAGATAAATTTGTCATATACTGAATCTTTTAAAATAAAATTGAAGATTATCAAATCCACAAGACATTTAGTGGGATTATTGATTTGAGATTTGAATAGAGTTTTAAAGATTTTAAATGTTATGTATAATCTGTTGTTATTATATCAAGATTTTGTTAAACTCTATTAAATTTTAGTATTATTAGTTTGTGATTTGTAAAAAGTCATTTAAAATCTTAACAAATTTGGTTTATTGGATTCAGACTTTTATAAAGTTATTAAAAATTTTATGTTATTCAATTAAAACAAAAAAATCTATGATTGTTAATGAGTTCAATTATTATGTTACTGGTTCATGATTTTAAACACTTTCTTTACAAAATAAAGTCGTGGAAAGTATCACAAAAATACAGTTTGAAAGACTTTACAAGATTTTAGAAAAACTAATCAACAAAACTCTCTAGCAATTTTAACAATATTTCACTTATTCACTTTTAATGATTCTGTTGAACTCTTCAAAAATCTATATAAATTAGAATCCAATGCCACTAAAATCATTTAGATGTTTATTTTTCACTATATAAAATTATACTTTTTGTAAGCTAAAACTCAAAACAAATTTTAGTAGATTAACTATAAAATATAGTTACTGTTTGTTTATTCATTTCAAAATTCATTAATTCAAGAAAACTTCGAGAGAAAAAAAACCCTTTTTAGTTTTTACTACAAAAAGGTACACTGAGACAACATGAAAAAAATCGAACTGAAACTGAAGTCGCCCTAAAAAGGGACATTATTCTTAACATAAGCATACAACAAGAAGACCTGTCCGGTCTTAAGAGGAAACCCACAAAGTACAAATGAAGATGGATCCTTTCCCATCATCATTACATATTACTAATGTTACAGATTGTGAGATTAAAGAAAGAGTGTAGTAATCTAATTTAAAAAAAAGCAACAAAGATCATTCATAATCTACATCAAACCAGAAATAGAGGTAAGCCTTAGAATACATGACACGAACACGCTGCAGAACCAAGTCTCCGCTTGTCGAAACAGCCTTTGCACCTCCCTCGATCCTTGTCTGCAAAACGGTTACGCTGTTTCCTTTGATCTTTTCAACAACGGTTTCATCCACTTCTACATGGCCCAAAATATCTTCATCTCCAGCAGTGCTCACGATTGGGTATGAGAGATGATCCAAAGGGTTTGTTTCACATTGCAGCACACATCCATCAATCGTTAACCTTCCACTCCTATGAAGCAAACAGCAGCCGAGCTCGGCTTTCACTGTTAAATTCGCAAGCTTGCAGGTCGATAGCAATTCCAGGGCACTGCACAAATAACCCAACAACAAAAAGCCGTATACCAAAGATTCTTCTTCGCGATAAAATGTAGCAAACATTGAAATGCCTTAAGCAGCAACTTTTTAAGAAGCTAAAACCTCCCAGAAAGATGTTAAAAAAACAACTGCAGAGAGGAAATGAACTTCAAGGGAATCAACAAACCTGTCTGAACCACGAGAACAGATGAGGGTAGTTTCATCAGGAATCTCGCCTCCACCAACCTGAACATAGAGAAGATAATATAAAACTGAAACTAATAATGAACATTGGTACTTGTGCATCAACATCATACCATCCATCTATCAAAATGAACTCTTTCAGCCTCAAGGCATAGAGTCTTCCACTTAATCGAAACTAAGGACACTAATAAGCCAGCCCATAATCCATACAGAGGTGTTCTGTTCTATGGTGCGCCTCGGTACAATCCTGATAAAATCACTATCATATCTAATTCTGCAACTCCATCGGTTCATCCTAATTCCTACACCAAGCTCTACTTTCAATAGCTTTCATTATTTACAGCTTACCCTCTTTTCATGTGTTGTCCAATTATGAGAAGAGGAACATTACCGAGAGGCAGGTGGCAAATGCATGCAAGACCTTTGAAGTCGAACTGAATTCTTTTTCGAGTTCTCACCATGGTCAAGGAATTTTAGTTATCAAATTCTAATTCTTTTAACATTCGTTAAAAGTGTCTCAATTACAAACAGCTCCTGCATAGTTTCCATTTGTGAACATTATAAGTAACTGTGTGCATGCATAGGTTTTCTTTCATTTCTATTTTGGTACCTAAATGTCGCATTGTTCTCTTCAATGCATCTTGATCTCAGATGCTGAGACCCATCGCATGGAATGGATCTTCATCCTCTCATAAGAATAGATATGTAACTATATGTTCACATGTTTTTTGGATATTAAACATCTACTACACAGATGTTGGTATAATTTAACGGTATAGATGAACTCAGATAAACTCCTAATTTTTGTGAAGAAACATGTGAAAGTAGACCAATTCACATTGGCATTTCTAGAGAAAGTTATGGAAAAACGAAAGAGATATAACATGGAAATGCAAAAATCTCCATGAATATCAAGAAATTACACTAGACATATATAAGCCTTCAAAAACATACCAGGCAAAGAGGCTTTTTAATCTGAATATTAGAAACGTGATGATTCCCACCGGCTCCAATTAAAATGGTATCGCCGGGTCTAAAGGTGACAATTTGGTCAGGTTTTAGGACCCTTCTACGAATAATAAAGAACTGTTACAGAGCATATAAGGTATATATCACAAACCTCGCCGCAGAGACAGCTGACTCAATGTTGCGGAAAACTCCAGGCTGGGTTAAATCCTTAACAAAACGGTCAACACGGAGCCACAAGCGGGGATGACACGCCAGATATCGCCATCTGTGGCAAACTAGTGCTGTGTTATACCTATCTGCACACTCAAAAGAGATACACAAACTGCACTGAGATAGACTGTAATACGCAACAAATTCCCAAGTCACATCATGCAAACATAAAAAAATGAAATCTTCGAAGCCTCACACAACACAATACAGAGCAATTCAATACAAAGACAAAAGCTTTCTTGCTAATAGTGTTACATTACTACAGAAATGTTGTATCACACCAAGTCAAAGAGGAACAGAGCATTTGTTATAGAAATTGAGTGAGACTATACCACGGATTGGATTCAATTATGATCTGATTAGGATCTCCAAAGTCTAAAAGTTGTTAATTTGGCCATAACTGGTGAAATTGTAAATGAGATCAAATGGGGAGAAACATCACAAACAACATCAACAATGAAACGATTCAGAGCACAATTGAACAGAGAAGTAGAAAAGAATCAGAAACCCCAATTAATAGATGGGATAAGTAGAAACCAAATTTACCTGGAATTGGAGCTAGGAAGCTGAGGATATGCATTAGGCAACCGTCGTCAAGATTGTTAAGAGACGTGAGGGAATCATCGGATTTCATTCGTCTCTTCATCCTCGGTTGAGTTATTCTCTTGGGAGGCCTCTCCTTGTTGAGCTTTGTTGAGATCTCATGAATCTCCATGGCCGCTTTAGGAAGCACGACCCCTTTGTCTCGTCGCCGTCGTTCGTTAATAACAGCCGACTCAATTATCAAACTGACGTCATCTCGACATTGTTTATATGTCCGGTCCAATTAAAAACATAACTATTTTAGAATTATGACTTCGGTTAAGATTGTTTTGCTTTTTTTTTTGTTCATTAATGTTTTTGTAATTAAAATTATAATAAAAATATTGCTTTCTCAAAGTTTTTATTTATGATTTTTAGAGTTTTCTTAAAATAAAATTGAGAAAAAATAGAGGAATCGTAACCGTTGGTTGTTTAGTGCAATGGACTGTCCAGATGTAGTTTGATGAAGCCAATAAAGAAATAGAAAAGGTCCAAAGCACACACTCTCTTGTGAGTTCTGTGACAAGACAAATTCATACAAACCTTTTCTCTCTACCCAGTCTCTTCTTCTAACTGCAAAACTCTCGAATCGACAGCGGAAAAATGGCGGAAGAAGGGTGCTGTGAAAATGGTGAGTCGAGGGTTAACGAAAGAACCCGCTGCATTTGGGAGACTGTGGACGACGGAGGAGTCGAAAGCAAGAGGTTTTACTTGGCTCGCACGACAGCTTTTGAGATGCTTCGCGACAGAGGCTACGAAGTTAATGAAGCTGAGATGTCACTCTCGCTTTCTGAGTTTCGCTCTGTTTTTGGTGAGAAGCCAGACCTTGAACACCTCCGTATCTGTGTGCCTCTTCGCTCAGATCCAAGGAAAAAGGTTTCAGCTTTTTTATTTTTCACCTCTTTTTTTCGATTTGGGTGTTAGTTTTGGGTTTGAAATAGATAAAAATCTGAAAAAGTCATCAGCTTTTTTCGATTTTGGGTTTGCATTTTTGGTTTTGACACCTTCAAAGAGGAGGAAATGTGCAAAAGGCTTAAACTTTTCTCGATTTTGGGTCTACAGTTTGAGTTTGCTTCGACTTTTTTTGATTTAGGGTTTAACTTTGGTTTGGATTTGACTTCAAAGAGATGAAATTTTGCAAAAGGTTTCAACTTTTTGGGTCTATGACACTTTTAAACGCCTAAGGATCATACTAGTGAGAAGTTATAGTGGTTAATCAGAGAGTTTTTGACTTGTTATTTGTGCTCGGAAGTAAGGTTTGGGAAATGACGTCTTTACATTGATGTATGGTTTGCGTTTTGTCTTGTTCTCTTGAGTCTAGAGCTTTTGGTTAATAATGTTTCGGAAAAACTGAAGGACTAATGGCACACCCGTTTACCCCTTGGGGACCAAGTAAATTTGTTATAGCAGCAAGGTTCCTCACAGGGTGCTCGTGTATGTATCCAATGGGAGGTTGCTATAACTTTATAATAAGAAATGATTGCAGCATTTTAGGGTTTAGGTGTCATTAAAACGTTATGTTTGGATAGTTAGTTGAGATGAGAATGTAACTAGACTGTTTCTCATGCTTTATCTGTTTTTCATTGAGGTTATTGAATTGGTTTTATGCAGATCCTTGTTGTGTTCATGGAATCTGAACCAATCACAGTGAAAACAATTCGTGTCATTCATAGTCAGATTTCCAACAATGTAGGCGTGCGTGCTATGATTCTGATTTTACAGAGCAAAATGAACCACTTTGCCCAGAAGGAACTGACAACCTTCCCTTTTCCAGTTGAAACTTTCCCGGTAAGTAGTTAGTTATCAGTTATCCACTTTCCTACATGATGAAACATTATACCCGGATCTTCTTGAATGGTATTCTATCGAAGGTCATGAACTTGAGACCTGAATTGGAAATACATAATTCTCTGCACAGTTATATGTTAACTCTTATTTAATGTACTTACAGATAGGAGATTTGTTGGTCAACATCACAAAGCATATTCAGCAGCCAAAGATTGAGGTTTTGACCAAAAAGGAGAAAGAACAATTGCTGAAGAAGCACTCACTTGAGGACAAACATGTCTGTTTCAATTCTGGACAAAGCTTCTTCATCTATTGTGTATCTTACCCTATTTTAATGGATGTTTTTTTCTCCATTTCAGCTTCCTTATTTGCAGGAGAGTGACAGCTTCGTCAGGTACTATGGGTTGAAGAAAAAGCAGGTGGTGAAGATTACATACAGTAAAGAACCTGTTGGGTCCTTTGTCACATACCGATGCATCATCTGAAGAAGGCTAATTCATTGCATTGCAACTACCTGAAGTTTAATTGGGACACTCCTCTAGTAGTTCATTTGTCCTTGTGCTTAATGTTTGCTTACGATTGTAATAAGAGATTGACTTTGGTTTTGAATGTGGAAAAACTTAGCAAACTACAGGAGTTTTCCAAAATGTAGTTGTCATGGAGGTACGTGTAAAAAGAACATCTAATTACATGAATTAAGAGCTTCACAAGAAAGGAGCAATGATGAGAATGTTTCACGAAACGCAGAGAGATGTTATCTAGTCTGCTGAAATTCCAAAGCTTTTCTCTAACCGGCAACCTAAACTGATTGAAACAAAAGCAACACCTGAGTATTAGTTACCAATACATCCGCAAGCTCTATGAACTGCAAGCTCTATCACTTTAGTGTATGGACGCAATTTATAGAGAATAGTAAGGAATTAATAACCTTCTAAATTTCACAACTTTCTTTTGTTTCCTTGGGATTCTTCAACATCCCTCTCACCAACAGTACAACTGGATCCAGAGTTGGGTGCATTCCCTAATGCAAGTGAATCTGTAGGTCCTTCTTCCTCTTGAGCTTTCTGCTTATCTAAGCGACTCTCTCTTATGCTGCATTTAGGAAAAATCCCTTTTTCTTCACTTCCCATCTTTGAAGAAGCTGGAGATTCTGGTCCTTCCATATGTTTTGCCGCCGGCATATCAAAAGGCCTATGAAAGAGCAAATGAGCCACAGTTCTGTCTGTGGGATTGGTCACCGCCTCTGTGCCTGGCATCCCAGTATATCTGTGATATCGAATACAAGAGTTAGCCATGTAAACCACAATTTGATATTGATACTGAACGGGTAGCATTTATCAAAGATTAACCCACATGTACAAAAGTGTATGCATGTAGTTTACATTATCTTAAAGCGAAGTATACCATAACGATTAATATGCACAGACTTTCTTACCTATATCTGGATTTTTCTCTGGGAATAACTTCCTGGTCATCCTGGCTAGTCTTGTTACTGTGGGCTGTATCATTAGTGTAGTGTCTCTGAGCTGCGCTACCAGCCAACCGGAATAAGCTATCCCGTATACAAGTCCTTGTTCCCATATCCAACTGCAGGACAGGAAAGAGTATTTTAGTCACTCCCAACATAAAGGTCACCTACATAGTACCGTAGGATTATGTGCGTCCTCATGTAAGCCAATCGACCGTTTAAGTACCTTTGCGACAACATCCTGGAGCCGATAAAGAACCGAGAATTCTGCTGAATTATCAACAGCAGCAGTAAAGTTGCCAGAATCATCTTGTTCCAAAGATGAATTAGGATCAAAGGAAGGCATTGTAGTTATCCCTTGGAGATTAGTTTTGTCGACAAACTGGAGTGGAATATCTTGGAGAGAGTTCTGTGTAATGGATTGATCTACTACAGGCACCTGTTGAGAAAATTGCTGCTGTTGTCTCTGAATTGCAAGCATTGCCTGCATTTGCTGTCTGCGTCTTAGTTTTTCTAGTTTTTCCTGTGGTGTCATTGTTGAAGGCCGTACAGAGACATCTGGTGCCAAGTTTACGGAGGTAGCAGTAGCAGGATCGTAGGAAGGATGCATCAACTGATTCTTAAGATCAGGATGCTGAACGGCGGAAAGAACAGGCACACTAGAATATGGATTGGTAAGATTACCAAAAGCAGTAGTCATGTACTGGTTTGGCATATGTGAATAATGTGATGTCCCAGAACCTTGAGACTCCCTCTGCAGATTAACAGCCATCAAAGAGGATCGTGGCGGTGCCAACTGATTTACAAATTTTCTACGTGAATTCCTGGATGGAGTCCTCTGACTGTACAGATCTTGAAATGCCCCTTCCTCAGAACTCCCAGACATATTCGTAAACTTCATCATTTTATTTTGTTGATATGGCTGGTCAGAAAAAAGGAAATGAAACGAAGAAGTCTCAGTAAAGCTGTACAAATTAGAATGACAGAAGTGAACTATGCACATACTTTCATTCACTTTATCATAAACATATGAGCAATATGCAGCAGTCTGCTAAGCATAGTACCTGGTCTTGAACTGAGTGTTGACCCTTGTTCTCACGATATTGCTCAGCTTTTAGGGCTGCATGTACACTCGGCACACTTTGGGATGACAGACCATTGACTGGAAATGGCTGGTTTTCTTGTTTCTCATGCTCAGTTCTTATATCCAGTCCTAGATCTTGAGAGTCCAAAATTGAGGATAACGATTTTGGACTATTAGATACATCTTTAGACGAAGACCACAACTCATCAGCATCGCCAAATATAGGGACATCATTGCTGCAAAATCATCACTTGTGAGGATATTGTGTTAGATGGAGGTCGATGTGCATAAGTAATCTTCTTTGATGTTTAGCAATGTGTATCTCAGATGGCGGAGCTACAAGTTAGTGCCCGTTCTACAAATGAAGCAACTTGACATATTTTTCAAATATACTATTGTTTTTCAAATAAGTTGTCCACATGAAATCAGGGAGCTAGTAATTTTGTCATTAATTTCACCTAATTCCTTCATACATGATATCTTGTTAAGATTGTGTAACGAATCAATTCAGCATATAACACATTATACATGAAATAAAAGGAGTACGTCATTGAAAATTCACTGCGTAGCTCAGTCAGGATGAGAAATAGTTTTACCTGAACATTCGATCAAGATCGTCAAAACTACCAATGTTGGCCCAACCGTACTCATCAAAATCACCTTGCTCTTTACTCTCATCAGTGCTATGAAAAATATCGGGGCCTTTCGCATGTTCAGACGTTTTCTCTGGTAAAAACAGGGTGAGCACACAACTTTAAAATGAATTGATTGGAAAGAACGTACCCAAGCAAAAACATCACTGTTTTTCAAGAAACACACCACCTCTTGATGAATCATAACTAGCTGGCTCAGCTAAGCATTTTGAAAGTTCAGTCGCACTCGAATCTGGATCATCTTTTCTGGCATTAGATAGCGACGAGTCAACTGGCCATGAGGTCATACAGAAACCTGGCTGAGGAATCCCGTCATCGACATTATGGCTCGAACTGCTCCCCAGTTTATCATCATCATGGAGGTCAACTGTAGTCCCAGTTATCTTTTGGTCAGCCGGCTTAGATTCTTCACTCTGATCCTTCTTGTTAAGTTGTTCACCTTTTACTTTAAAGGGTACAATATGGTCGCCTGTCTCACCGTTATCACCCCATATCATATTAGTAAGCTGAAAAATAGTGTAAGAGCAGAAACAATAGGGATCAGGGACAAGCAAGTATCGGCCATCTACATGAGACCAAATCAGCTTAAAAAGCATTGACACATAGGCAAATCTAATCCCACAAGATAAAACTGACTGATCATCGAAAAGTGAAATTTGACTATAAAACTAGATAACAGAGACTATGTCAAGGAAAAAAAAAACACAGGAAGTAACACAAAATGCTAGCAAAGCCCTCTTCCAAATGATAAGCTCTTTCTCATACCCTTGAGCTCCGAAGACTCCTTCCCTAACTACCAAAATTCAAGTTCTATATCTTTTAAATGCAGTCAAAACAGTTGACTAAAACCCTTGTTCTTCTCTCTGTGAATAGTGAAATTTAAAGCTACAGAAGCATGGTGGTAATTCAGAGGAGAAGCAAACAACAAGAAAACTCATAAATTACAGGACGAGTGATTCAAAACCGATCCTTAAATCATACTAAATTCAACACAAGAGTCGATGTAAGGCAAAAGATGAGAACTTACCTCTTCTTCTTCCCAATCAAACATTTCTCGTATAAAAAAATCGAATCACAGACCCAATATGAAGCTCCCTGATTGCTCCACACATCGCCGACTCCACCAAGGAAAAAACCAAAACATTCAGAAAAAAAAAAAACAAAAAGACAAGATTAACAAGTCGGATAACGTAAATCCTTACAATAAAAAAAAAAAGTTATAAAAAATGATTAAAAATAAACTGAAAAGTAAGAAGCTTTCTCAAAAACCTTGATTCAGAATCCTTCTTCATGGGTGGATATGGGAAGAGAAAGAAGGAGTTACACAAAACACAGTGGACAAATTAGAAAAAAATAGTTTTTTTTTTTTTTTTGTGAGGACGGAGGAGTGAGGAAAAGTGTCACGTGCCAAACGAGTGGCTGAGAGAGAACAAGATGCCACGTCAGACGAGGGAGGCGTATCTAAAGATGTGGCTGAGATCAACTTACCCATTAACTACGACTCTGATTCCATTTTCCATGACAGCACATTTTGACTTTCCCTGGCTGTGGTCTTTTCTTTTTTTTTTTTAGTTAGTAGTGTTTTTTAAATGTTTTTATCAGATTTGTGTTCGAGAAAAGAAGAGACACAAAATTTATAATTATTATCTGTTTTATTTTCTTCTTTGGGTATATATATGTTTAACAAATACAAGAAGCAGGGTTCAACTTTTAGATTTGGTGGGGTAGAAATTTATACACACCACCAAATTTTAAAGTAATTTAGCTGTTTTAGATTATATCCATCTTTAAGACTTTTTAAAAGTATATGCTTGGATCAGTTTGTTCAAAAGAAAATAAAATTTAAAAGTATTCTAAAGTTAGTCATGTGTTAACACTTTCATGTATATATCACGAAACAATGGATATCAAATGGTTGCAATAGATTATAATAATCTTGTTACAAAATACACTGGTAACACAAAATCTCTCATAATAGTACTATAACATAACTTTGGATAAATAGCGATGATGCATCCATGGGTTGTCAAACTATGACTTCTTCTGTTTCATATGATCACATTAAATTTGAGCATTTTTTATATTTTATGTCTCCGGGAGGTTATTCTTTCCAATTATTTTTTAATAAAGGCATCATCTCATGGCTAGAAATAGTAAATAAATGCTTTAAATCCTCTTTATAATATTACGAAAGTATACAAATTTTTTTTATAGATTATATAATATTTATAAGTTAGTTATAAAATATATTATAGGTTAAATATAGGTTGGTTACAAAAAAAACTTTATAGATTAATTGGTCAATATATAAATACACTTAAGAATATCCCAAAAAATCATTTGATATCATCAAAATTACCATATTAATTTTCTTTATTAAATTATTCATTAAATAAAATTATTGGAAGAACTAATTGAAATTGTATTAAGTAATGTTTCAATGAATAAAATCTGAAACGTTACATCAGTATTGAAAACAAGAACTATACAAACAGAAAAGAAAAACAGAGTCTGCAAAATTACGACCACTGAACCAGTAATTAGATAAACTCTGATTATGTAATATTAAACCAAATAAACACGAAAACTTTAGTGATGGGGCTGGGGTCTGAAAGTACTTAGCCACTTTGTGAGGCGGTCCATAGCTGGCAAATCCATCTTCTTGGGAAAACTGGTCAAAGTAACGGCTTTGGGGAATTGTCCGACCACAACTCGAAGCTTAAGCCCAGCCGCGCAGTGACCCGTCTCTGAGCTAATGAAATAGTGAACTTCTGGTTTGGTGAGCGTAACGAGATCATGGCCCGTCTTGTGCACGGCTACGCGAGAAGTCGGGTCGCAGGATATGAATTCAAGGTCACCGCTAATCTCTAAGACGTTGTTTACTTCGTTGTCGTATTCGAAAAGTAGACTATCTCCTATATAAACAGTTTATCCTCACTCCAATTGTTATAGTAATCACTCTCTTCAGGAACGCTCCATGCTTTAGAGTCACCGACCTTGTAAGTTTCCCCGGAAGGAAGGATCTTGCTCGGTGGTGGTGGAGGAATAGGACGTGACGGGTCATGACTCATGAACAACAAGAACGTCGAGCCTCTGTCCAAGTGTGCATTGAGCTTGATTTGAGCTGATGAAGTAGGGATCGTATTTGAAGACCAAAGAGTCTCCTACGTAAAACAAAAGATGGAGAAACTCAGAAATCTGTGATAGCCATGGACGGCGGGCTATTCGAGAACTACACTCAGTTCAGCGAGTCGATGAAGAGTTCATTGAAAGAGTTGCTTGGAGATGAAGTTTCATAGAGTGTTGAAGTGATTCTATCGAATGATGGTTCAAGTGTTGGCAATCGTAATAGAAACCTTCTTTGGCAATCCATCCAGCCGGAGTCCCCAACGGTGTAGACAGTAGCCGTTTATGGTGTGTGCATAGTGCAAGTCATTTAACTTAAACCGACTCTATAATGATCTTTCTAAACAGAGTAAACGACTAGATTCTGGAGCCCACGCTAGGCCCAACTTTATTTAGGGTTATTTTTCTTCAATATATATATATAGTGTATACTTTTTGTTTTACCCTATACATTCAAATACACATTTGGTTCCTATTTGAAACAATGACGACGATCTCCAATCTTCCAAGGGATTTGATGGAGGAGATTATTAATAGGCTTCCCATGAAATCTCTGAAAGCTGTGAGAATAACTTGCAAAAGTTGGAACAATCTATCCCAATGTGAGAGCTTTAAGAATATGCACATTGGTAAATCAACAAGAAAAGGGGAGTCAATGATGATCGTGGTGCAGCGTCACAGTATTTATTTAATTAGCGGCGTGGTTGACGTTGATCCATGTATAGAGCTTAAAGGTAAACTTAGTTTCCTTAACAAGCAAGTTAGTATTTCCGGAATTGACCATTATGAGGGTTTATTGTTATGCTTCTTGAAAGACGTTACTAGGATTGTGGTTTGGAATCCGTATTTGGGGCAAACAAGGTGGATCAAACTTAGATATTCTCACCTTCTACAAGGATATTTCAACTATACTCTCGGATACGAGGATAAGGAATCTTGTCGTAGCCTTAAATTGTTGAGGTTTGTAGATTATGATCACAGAACGCCCCAAGAGCAATTTTTTTGGTATGAAATGTACGATTTTGATACTGGTTTATGGACAACTCTTGACGTCGCGCAATACTGGAGAATACATTGTTCACACCGTAGCGTTTCTCTTAAGGGAAACAGTTACTGGTGTGCTAAAGAAAGGAGCTCAGAAGGTTGTACGGATCACATAATCTGTTTTGATTTTACAAGAGAGAGATTTGGGCCGCTTCTGCCTCTGCCATCTTGCGTTAAGGATCACAAATATGTATGTGTGACTTTATCTTGTGTTAAAGAAGAGAAGATTGCAGCTATAATTCAGCACCAAAATTATTCATATGATTCTGTGTCTGAGATATGGATTACAACTAAGATCGAGGCCGAAATGGTGTCGTGGAGCAAGTTCTTGAGAATTAATACGGATCTTAAGATACATTTTCCAGCTTATTACTTCATTGACGAGGAGAAGAAAGTCTTCATGTGTCTTGGTAGAAGGTATAAATCTATTGACATATATCCCACAACATATATTGACATCATTGGAGAGGCTGGATACTTAAACAATTTGGTTCTCGGAGTACCTGCAGAACAAAACCGTTGGGAAAGTATGTGCTCTTATGTTCCAAGTTTGGTCCAAATCAAGAAACTTGCACGAGGCAAAAGGATAGAACAAAGTATTTTAGAAAAGCGTCGATTTGATCAAAACATGTTGAGACTTGCTGAAATAGAAAAGCTAATGAAGAAGCAAATTAGATATTATTAGGAGGAGGCACAAAAGGAGAGGGGAAATCAAGAGGAAGGTTACCCTGATACTTAAAGACCTAAACTCTTAAGTTACAGGTAAAATTATTGCGCTCCTGTATTTTTTTGGAACTCTTTTGGGAGTTAAAGGCTTATAATGATTATCACTTGCTGTCTGCAGGAGCAGAACACTGAGAAAAGTTGTGTTTTGGAAATGCTTCGTGGTACTCTTGGGATCTATATGGGACGTCTTGCAGTGCGATGCCTATCTTACATGATAAAGAAGAACCATATGATTTTACTTTCTAATGTGTGTTGGTTCGTTGTATTGGGTTTCTCATTTTACTTTCTGCTGTGTGTTGGTACGATAATGGTTTGGGTTGTCAAGTTTCATGTATGTGAACTTGGCATCTAAACGACTCAATGCATCTATTGAAGCTTCCTTTGGCTTAAACAAAATGACTCAATGCGTACTGGCTTTCTTTTACTTAAAGGTCTAATCGTAATCTAAGCAGGACAAATACACAGTCAAGTTTGATGAATGTGTCAACTTTGTTTAGTGCAATTCCAATATTTGAAATAAATACACTTGTAAGATTTCTCTTTTGCTTTGAACATGTAGTTTTGAATTCTTCTCAAATCATTACACAAACAAACTAATTTCCCTTCTTTTAAGTTCTAACACAATCATCCATAAGACCAAATACCATCAAATTTATACAAACTAATTTAGAGTTGATCCATAGCGCTTACACCAGGTGTGCTAAAAGTTCAACTGCTTTATCCATCAAGCCTTTGTCACATAACCTGCTAATGACTTCCTCAGTTCTTGAATTCTTAACAAACACGTTCATGTTAAACGCTTCCTCCAAAAAACCTTGAGCAGAAACAACATCGTCTACCTCAATAAATGCACTAATCATAATATCATACGTGTGGCTGTTCCGGTTAACTCCATTCGTCTCCATCTCTTTCCATAGAGTCTTAGCTCGACTCAGATCCCCGGCCTTAACCAACCCCTTAATCAATATATTATAAGTAATCACATTAGCCTCAGAACCAAGCTTCTTCATCGAATACATCATCTTTAACGCGCTTTCAACATCGTTCTGCTCGCATAATCCATTAATATACACATTATAGGTATACACATCAGGAGCCAAACCCAACAAGAGCAACTCATCAAAAAACTTGTCTGCTTTCGAGTACTCCTCATCTGCAATCACACCTTGCAACAGGACTCTATAACAAACAATATCAGGCTCAATCCTGTCACATTTCATCTGATTCAGCACACTCACAACTTCTTTACCCCTTCCTCCTTCAACCAAGAACCTCATAACAACTGTATAATCCCGCAAACTTGGTAAAAACCGAGTCTTTCTCAAATCTTCCAAGTATCCAAGAACATCGAAACATGAAGCATCCTTGTGTTTACATACAGAACTCAACAACCGAGAGTATAACCTCGGATCAACAATAACACAATCAACACTCATGTACCTCACTAACTCAGTAGCACAATCTACCTCACCTATATCACATAGAGCATCAATCAAGATCCTCAAAGTAGATTCCTCTAACCTCACACCCATCTTACTAGCTTTCACCAAAACCTCAGGAACCAATTCAAGACTCTCTCTTTTCCTCACAAGAACCAAAAGCAAAGCATTGAGCGTATAAGCAGAAGGCACACACCTGAAATTAGGTATCTTGAAGAAAACATCAACCGCTTCTTCGATCTTACCGGAGAAACCATAAGCAGAGATGACATCTCTGAAAATGGATTCAGGTGTATCGAACTTCTCAGAGACTTGAAGATGATTGAGAACAGATGCGATGTTGTCAAGCTGAGAGGTTTTAGCTAAGGTGTTGATAACAAATCTGTAAGCTTGAGGCGTGAGCTCACAGTTATGGAGTCTGAATGAGCTTACGAGTGTTCGTATAACACCACCACCGTCCTTTGCATCTGTGATTAGACTGCTTCTTAGCTCTTCCATTGCATATTTCTGCTTGAGACTGTCGTTCCATTTGGTTTTGAAAGACGAATGAGGAAATTTTCGATATTTTCTCAAGAAATTGGACATTCGATGCCATGATGATGATCTTACCATTTTCGACAATGTAAAATTGGTAGCAGAAGAAGAAGAAGAAGACATGATGTCATATAACTCGGCTTATACCGTATATTTAAAGCCCATTGAAAGCCCACGATTGGCCCAGCTTCATTTAGTATTTTTTTTTAATATTTATACCCGCTCGTGTTTTTTTGTCTACTAAAATAAAAATTTAAAAGAATATATTAATATCTTTTTGTAAATGAAATATATTTTCTAGAAATAAATATAGAAATATTCATAGTTAGAGAAATTTTTTTACTTTAATATACTAGTTTATATTTTTACTAGATAAGGACCTACCCGATGTGCGGGTTTGAAGTTTTGTTTATAAAATAAAATTTAATAAAATTTATTATACCTTATTTATAAAAATATTTTTTCTATAATACACTGATTTATATCTATATACTATTAAAAGTATATTTTTACAAATATATTATTTACCACCACCTATAAATGTCTATATGAACAAATTAAATCAACTATTATATGTGTCTTTACTTTCACTTTTGCATAGTTTCTTTAATCACTAAAATTGTTTGTTCAAAAAACATTTTGAATAAAAAATAAATTACATCACAATAGTGTATGACTAACCATAGAGAAAAACTCGGTTCTGCCCTCCTCCTTTATAGAAAGAGCCTTGCGTCTAACCTCCTTCACCATAGAGAGAACCTTCGTTCCGCCTTCCTCCCTTGGGAAACTAACCTTGCGTCCAACCTTTCCCACCTTCCTCCCTTGAGGAGATAACCTTGCGTCCGACCTCCTACACCATAGAGAGAATCTTGGCTCTGTCCTCCTCCTGTGTAGAGAGAACATGTTCACATTTTTTAGCTATCTCAAAGTGGCTTGCTCCAAGAACTAATGAAACTAAAGACCTTTTTCCAACGTCACAAAATCTTTTGATAGTAACTAATGTTAAATTTCCCAATGTATTCATGGAAGTTTCTTTGACACACCATGATGTAGCCTATGTCTTCAAGCTCCTATGAATATATCAACAACGATTTATGTTTTCCAATCTATCTATGTTTATTGTAGGTTTGTGTTTGATTAGCCTATTTTATCCAACCATTAGATTGATGACCTTCTCCTCTTTATCTCCTTTTGAGATTGAACGAATGGTAACAATTATGTTTGCACCAAAAAAAAAGGTCTATGATCAACCAATCAAGGTTGAGAAATTAGAAGAAAATTAATTTGACATAATTAATGAAATAATATAAAATTATAAGCACGGTAATATATAAATCTCAAATAATTCAAAGATGAAAATATATATTAAATAAAACAATCTAAAACTACTACAATAAATTTTAAAATACAGTATTAGGAAAAGAAGATGCATATTTTAATCTTCCATTTTTTTTGAGTAAACATATTAATCTTACCTTTTTCAAACTGAAAACATAGAAAGTAGAAGTATATTTTGGTTTTAAAAAAATAAGGAAAATTTGTCTTGCCATTAAAAAAGATTGACCAATAGAACAAAGTTGAAAGCAATATTTTTGAATAAATTATTTTGTTAGATGAATAATATGAGACAATCTATGTTTATTTAGAAGTGAGTATTTACATTTTTTAGAATTAAGAATTTTTCTTTATATTTTACTTAATTCCTTTTCTATTTTATGTGAAAATTTATTCCAATGAGCTCATTGTTTTTTTTAAATGTCTTGCTTCCCATTTTCTTGTAAGACATACAATCGTTCTACAATAAGAACGCTTTCTATTTAGTTGATCTAGTGATATCTAATATTTGTTGTTATCTTGCATTTGTGTATTCATCTTTTTTTTATGCTATATGTCCTGCAAATTAATAGAAATAATAATAACACTGTGAGAAATTTGTTAATCCCAAAAAATAAGTTATTATGCATAAGAAACTTTGTTAACACTTCAAACTCAAAGATTGCGTAGTATGCATTATGAAATTGAGAAACGGAAAAAAATTCAAAGAAACGACAATGAAAACACGTGGTAATATCTAAAAATCTTTTTATATAGTTGCTTCGATTAGACAACAAAAAAATTGCCCTCAAAACTTGTCGAAATTATACAAAAAAAAAACAAAGCTAGTCGAAGTTATTTTGTTTGGTGAAAAATATGTCGTTATCTCTTTGCTTATATAGAGGGGGTGTATTTACAATTCTTTTTCTTTTAGGATTAACAAAGTTTTTTTAATATAATAAAATTACAATGATCTTATGCATCGTGTTACCAAGCTTAAAAATTGTGATTTCTGATCGTTAATTTTGATATGTGATTTTTAATCATTAAAATTGACACATGTCATGATATGATGAGTTACTAACTTAGATATTTAATCGTTAAAACTGACACATGTCACGATCTGATGAGTTTGATCTCTGATCGTTAAAATTAACACGTGTCACGATCTGATGAGTTACTAACTTTGAGAACCAAGCTTTATATAATAAAATATTTTAAAATTATTATTACACTTATTACAATAATCTAAAGCTATATTATTAGCCACCAAAACTTTTTCAAAACATTAATCATTACAAATATTATTACAGGAGGTCAAACCCAGTACCAAGCAGAGGAGTAGCTAGTCATTACATGATTTCAATGAGTTAATGACCAACGAAATTGAAAGATAGTTAATTTGACATAATAAAAATAAAAATTGATGACATAATTAAATTAAAATATTAAAAAGAAAGAATAAACAAATATTGATAGTTAGTAGATTTTCTTTTTACAATAGGTTTAGAACTTCTACTTTTTAATTTTTAACTTTTTAATGTTTGTAAATTTAGAATTGACCAAAAAAAAGAATAAACAAATATTGATAGTTAGTAGATTTTCTTTTTACAATAGGTTTAGAATTTTTATTTTTTAATGTTTTAGTAAATTTATAATTATGTCAACCTCTTATGATATAAATAATATGTGTCATGATCTTTGTTAATGAGTAATTTGCATCAAAGTTTATATAATAAGAATGGGAAAATCACGTTTTAAACCTTCAAAGTGTCACTGGGTAGCATTTTAAACTCCAAGAGAATTTCACTAACACTATAAACCTTTAAAATGATTTTACTAACACTGAACCTTTAAAATAATTTTACTAACACTTTAAACCTTAAAACTAACTTTTACAATATGATTTTTAAAATATGATTTTTCCTAATAAAATATTAGACTTTCCCTTGGCCACAAGAAAGAAAAGGGGGGGAAAAGAAGGGCTAGGCAAAGACTCCGCCCTAAGTTTGAGTATTCTAAAGTAGATCTTTTGTTTAGTTTCCAAAGATTTTGCTGAGAGGTTTTATTCATATACAAACAACTTTCAAAGCCTAAATTTTAATATTGTTACAAAACAAAAGAAGAAATAAAATATATTTCTTGGTATTTATGTCAAGAACACAATATGCTTTTCAATCACTTGTGTTGCTTCACAAATCTTTACATTTTCCGGATTGGTTACCTTGAGTACTTGTAACTCAGTAAGAAACCACCTGGTTTTTCAAACTGCTATAAAGACTATTACGATTGATTGAGAGATGAGAGAGAAGAAGAAGAAGACATGAAGTTAGAAAACAGAGTACTTATCTATATATATATATATACAAGCTGTCCCTGTTCTTACGCTGAGAGTGTTTTAGCTACGGTTTTAATAATGAATCTGTAAGCTTGAGGCATAGGCTCACCAGTTATGGAGTTGGAAAGAGCTAGCTCATTGATTGTGAATCTTCTTAGGTCTTCCATTGCGTATTTCTGCTTGAGATTTTCGATATTTTCTAAGGAAACTTGACATTCAGTGCCACGATGAAGATCTTGCCATTTCACTATTTCAGTTCAACAGCGTAAGTAAGAAGATAGAGACCATAAAGCTGGAAGCTATGTAAGACATGACTTATAGATTAGCTTCAGCATTCTTGTCTCGAGTAATATATAATCATTAAAAGCCTAACTAGATCCTGAAGCCCACGATTGGCCCAACTTTATTTAGGGTTTTTTTTGTGTATCTTCCATTGGTGTGTGTGTGTATACTCTCATTTCCCTATGCCGCAAGAAATCAGAAGAAAGAAAAAACAAAACCATTGTTGCAATTTGAAACAATTAAGACGATGATTTCCAATCTTCCAAGTGTTTTGATAGAGGAGATCTTCTGTAGGGTTCCTTTGAAATCTTTGAGAGCAGTGAGACTTACTTGCAAAAGTTGGAACACTCTATCCAAAAGTAGGAGCTTTAGGAAGTCGTACATTAATTGGTAAAAAAGCAACAAGAGAAGAGGAGCCTACGATGATCGCGATGATGAATTTCAGTCTTTATTTTATGAGGTTAGTCGTCGACGACGTTAATCCATCTATAAAGTTTAAACGTAAACCTAGTCGTCTCTTTGACAAACAAGTCAAGATATCTCAAGTCTTTCACTGTGAGGGTTTATTGTTATGCATCTTCAAAGACGACGATAGTAAGTTTGTGGTTTGGAATCCGTATAGCGGGAAAACAAGGTGGATCGAACCAAGATACTCTCATCGTCCAAAGGGATGGGACAGGTTCAGTTATGCTCTTGGATACGAGAATAAGAAATTTTGTTCTGGCGTTAAATTCTTGAGGTTTATAGATTATTTCAGCAAAGCACCCGAAAACCAATTTTTTTGGTATGAGATATACGATTTTGACTCTGATTCATGGACAAGTCTTGATGTCACTCCAAATTGGTGCATAATGTTTGGTTCCCTTGGTGTCACTCTCAAAGGAAACACTTATTGGTGTGCTACAAAGAGGAATTTATATAATGATAGTGATCTTGTCGATCACATAATCTGTTTCGATTTTACAAGAGAGAGATTTGGACCACTTTTAGCTCTACCATCTAGCGTTTGGGATCATGAATATGAATATGTGGATTTATCTTGTGTTAGGGAAGAGAAGCTTGCAGCTTTATTTCAGCACTGCGAAACAGAATGGAATAATGAGTTTGAGATATGGATTACGACTAAGATTGATGTCGAAATGGTGTCGTGGAGCAAGTTTTTGAGAATGGAGACGGGGACTAGGCTACATGATCTCCCACGTATATATGGAGGTTTCTTCATCGACGAGGAGAAGAAACTCGCCATGGGTTTTGAAGATGAGTATTATCGCAGCACATTTGTCATCATTGGAGAGGCTGGATACGTACGAAAATTTGATATCGGAGTAGATGTAGACAGAGAATGTTGGCCACATGGGTGCGGCTCTTACGTGCCAAGTTTGGTCCGAATCAAGAAACCTGCACGAGGCAAGAGGAAAAGACAAAGCAGTTTAGAAAAGCGTCGGTTTGATCAAAACAAGTCGAGACTTGAAGCATTTGAAAAGTTAGGAGTCTAGAAGCATTCTGTAGGAGTGAAAGGGATGATTAGTCTCAATTTACACAAAGTTTTAGTTTATTTTTGTTATGTTACAAAACTTCTATTCATTTTCTCATTTACTTTATTTTGGCCATTTACGTCAATGGATTTGGAACAAAAACTGCTTTCAACTACTCTTGTTGCTCCACAAATATTTTCAATTGAAAGATTTGCAGATTGGTTACCTTGATTAATGATTACTGTAAGAAGCCTGTTTTTTTTTTTAGGTTGCTATATAGATTATTCCATTGAGAGAAACTAAACTGGTTTGTTTTATGAAAGTTTTTTTTTCGTTTATTGAACTTAAAGGACAGAGACAGACAAGGTCACAAGAGAGTACAACAAACAAAGAGATGTAAACATACTGTTGTAGCTTAACCGATTTTACCATGGTAAACCACATCTGATCCGGATATGATAACCAATATATGTTGAGACGGCAATGCGACTGAGTTCATAGATTCATATCATGATTCATGCATGGACTAATATTAAATCGATCTTTATTTTCTCCACCATGTAGAAGTATTGATCTTATTTTACAGTGGATTTTGTATGTGAAATTTAGGAATAATTTGTAATTTTTTTTTTAATTAGCAATGTTATCAAAATTAAATACTATACAATGCTCATCACATTTACCCAAAAAATACATTGAGCTAAAATTCTACATATTTAATTTTCAATCAATAATTTTTCCACTAATAATTTTTTAATCAATAATATTCAGGAAAAATATTTAAAACCAATAAACTATTTTTAGTCATTTATATTTAAGAGAGATTATCAGAAAAAAATCATTGTAAAAAATTATTAACTTAAAATACAAAAATTAATAAACCACATATAGTCTTTATAAAACGGGTGTAGTATATCAAAATGGAGTACACATATCTAAAGTTTTTAAAGAAAATTATTTTAAAATGATTTTTTTCCTCTTTTATCTTTTCTTTTCAAAGTACTAGCACCAATTAAAAAACCACATGTCACTCAATTGTAGATAAAAATGTATCACAACTTTTTATTATATACACTTTAAAAAAAAAATACTTTATATTTTTCTTATGTTTTGCTCATATTTTTCATATGTTTTGCTCATAGTATGTCTAAACATTTCAAAAACTGAAAGAGATTTAAACAATTATTCACAATATTAAACTATCTTGTTTGTGTTGTGTATCAAGAATGGTATATAATATGTAATATACAAGAATATCACAGAAATGGTAACATGTTTTTTTTAATCAAAATTTGGTAATAATACATCATAAGTTTTTTTTAGTTAATGTGTTTTGTCCGCTCTTGCTCACCCGCAAGTCGAAGAAGAAGAAGAATATGGACATCTTCCTCACCCGCAAGTCGAGATAAAACCAATATCTTGAACTTTTCGAAAATTGGATCAAAGCCAAAATGGCAAACTGATGATCCTGCTACAAGAATTGTGGGAAGATTGAGGAAGCTACCGCTAGTTTGATTGGAGACAAGGAGGTTTGGTCCATTGTGACAGAGAATCAGTCCAAGAAGTGGTTCACAACAAAAAGTACATGAATCACTCGCCAACTCCATCTTATCATAAAACACCTCGTCAGAAAAAACAAAGCCATCATCATCTTCATTCCAAGATCCATTTATGTAATTAACAATCAACAAGGTGGACCATATCGTTGCAAAAACAAAATGGTAAGAAAATAATTTTTGTACAAAAATTCATCATTCTCAAGAAGTCAACCTTCTTTATTACCACATTGAAGAATGATGCTTTTTTCAAAAATTATCATATACATATATGGCCGGTTACAAAATGTGGCCTTATATATATAATTATATATTAACGAAAAAAGAAATCATATTAAAATATTTTTAAAGTGGTAAATGTATTAAATATTTTAATACTTGTGAAAATTAACTCTCTGTATTTGCAAGAAATTTATTGATTTTAAAGGCTTTTTAATAATCAACAAATAAATCAGATATTAAAAGATGTTTTGCCAAATAAAAAGAATCGAATTATCAAACAATAAGTGAACTGAAGAAAGAACAAAAAAAAAAATGCTTCCCAACAAACAAGAAAAGGAAAATAAATGCCAACGGACAAAAACAAATACTTTATACTATAAAGCACAAGTCAATTCACCAAACAAATATTGTCACATAGATTTCTTTTCAAAATTTAAGTAATTAACAAAAAAAAAAAGTAAAAGTAAATCGGTTAGACAACTTCTGAAAAAAATATGAATATCTAATTTACCGTAAAAATATATATATATATATATATTAGTAATTTTTATTTTTCAAACATATATTAAAACATACTTTTACTAAAAAAGAAATATTAATTTTACGTTTAATTAAAGAGTCCTAAAAATACTCTCAATTAACAACTCATGATTATTAATTTTACGTTTTCTACCATTTAATTTGAAAATATTTTCTTAACAAGATTCCACAAATATATTTTAAATTTATGAGTTATTAATTATTTACTTCTCCAAACTAATTAATTATTATAAAAACAGCTATTCTTCAAAATCAATAAATAACATGTAAAAACAAATATTTCTTTCCAAAAAATCACGTTTAATGCTAAAAAGAAGGGGAAAAAAAAAGAAGAAGAAGAGCACGTTCATTATGTTGGACAAAACTAAAAACTCCAATCGAACATTTTCACAAAAGTAACTTCAGTTGGAAAAATAAATAAATAATAATAATAATACAGAAACAAAAGTAACTGCCATTTAAAGCTATCTTGAAAAATGCATATAAACAAGTCGTTTATTTGTATGTTCAAAAACTCCGAATTTAACTCCCACACTATCATGAAAAAAACTTCTTTCCGTGATCTTTCTTAACTCCCCCACTAAGGGGGTGTTATTGGATTAAGGATTTTAATAGATTTTAATTAACCCAGGACATTAGTGGATTTAAAAGTCTAATGCATTTGTGTGGACTTTATAATGCATATAAGGTGGATTTGAATGTCATTGATAATGTATTTTTGGTGATTGTTATGGATTTTTTTTAAAGTTATTGTTAGAAAAAAAAATATATATATATATATATCCATAAACTGTGTTATACATCAAAATTATATTAAATTAATAACACCCAGACTTTTACACATGTCATAGAAAACTTGAATTAAACTGTATTTGTTTTCAATCCAGATTTTTGGTGTAATTAAAGAACCCAGATGTCATGAACCCAGAAAAAAAAAATTAAAGAATACAAAAAAACACAGATCTGATGAATAAGTGTGATTATATACAAAGGGTTTGAGGAGGAAGAAACAGAGATTGAACCCAGAAAAAAAAAGTGTGATTATATCATAAACCAAAAAAAAAAGTTATAGATCATGAACCCAGAAAAAAAAAGTTAAAGAACACAAAAAAAAAATTCTCAAAAATAATACAGATCTAATGAATAAGTGTGATTATATAAAAGAATTGAAAAAAAAAATCAAACAATAATATATCAAAGGCTAAAGATCCATCTAGAGAGAGGAGAAGAAAATGAAATGATTGAGAAAAGTGTGGTATTGTGTTTGTTCATATTTTAGAAGTAAAGTACGTTGAAATCTAAAATCACACAAAATCCAGTAGATATTGAATAACACTAGATTTTAATGGATTTTTTAAAATACCTAATTGAATAACACCTGATTCTCAAATACATCAAACTCCTTTAAAAACCACAATCCAATAACACCCCCTAAACTGACATGTTACAGGCTTAACCTTCTATAAATACTCGCAATTATATATGTATGTCGTAGTACAATCTTTTCTTGCGTTAGACTTTTTAGTTGAGAAACTCAGACAAATTCCTCGAGGTAAAACAACAATAACTCTTTAGTTAGTGAATATGTCTACATTTAAATTATCGTTATTCACAATTTTGTGTTAATATCCTATTAGTTCTTTTGTTACTTTTTATTAGTTTGTTCTGTTTCTGAATCTTCTATACATATCTTATGCAAGATCCTCCCCATGACAATGGGGTCAAGTCTAGGCATGTACTCTTTGTGGTGAACCGGATGTAATCCAAGACATTAGTTGGCACAAAAACTAATCCGGACTGTGGACTACCACGGTTCACAGCCTCAATATAGTCATTACCTTTTCATCGTATTGACATGGTTCTGGCCAAGGCTGCTCTTCCAAGCAACGAGCTAGCCCATGTTGTGAAAACGAAACGAACGTCCGACGTCAACATTCCAGCCACCCATTTCGGTACATCGAGATTCATCGTAGACACTGTCAATCGAAAACTTGCCTCATACACTTATACACATTCTCCAACCGTCTTCAACCGTCTCCAACTAGAAGCTTCAACTGTTCCCTAAAACCATCTTCGACCGAGAGGTGTGGCTCTGTATTTCTAGACACTATTATTTTGTTGTGATGCTCTATATTTCGTTCTTCTTAATTTACTCTGTATATAATTCAGTCCTCATTTCTTTTTAATTAAGTACTACATTAAAAAAAAAAACTTTGGATGATATAGTTTGTTTCAATCATCCGATTCTGTATCTTCTGATTCTATTTTTTGCTCTCTTGCCATATATATTTAGATAAGGTTGTAGTCTAATGATTCTGTAGAAATTGAATTTGATAAGTTTGTTTGTTCTTGATTGCAATGTCAAATACCATAATTGTAATCATCCTTTATATTGGGCAAGAGAGCAAAAAAACTTTCTTCGTGGGAAAGTTCGTCTTTTAACTAAAAATATTTAAAATTTAGAATGTCACATTATAGTAAATTATTATTATGCATGTATTCTGTGTATATATAACTACTAATGAAAACATGCCAACGTGTATCCATTTAAATTATATTAACAAGCTATACGTAATGATTTTTTTATATACAGAAATCTACCATTATACTTAATCTGATTAACGTTAAGTACTATTTTTATGGTATATGTGAAATAACCACTGAGAAGAAAATCTGAAAATTATATGTAGTTTAATTAAAGATGTAGATTTTAGTTTTGCAGAAATTAGATGCATCGTAACTTTGTAAGTGTTTTTCATACATTTTTTATTTTGTGATGATAGAATAATGATTGTTTATATATTTAGAAATTAAATTTGGATTTTTGTTAGGTTTATGTAAGATTTTGAAGAAAAATAATAATTTAATTTTTAAAAAATAAATTTAATAACATAAAACTATCTCGTGCTATAGCACGGATCAAATACTAGTAAAACTCATAAAGTACAACGTAACCATTGGAATAGACGAATTATTTTGCAAATGTCGCCTTTTAATTAGTATATACCTTTGCCTGCTTTATGGCCGGGCCAGATCATACATGACTCATGGCACGAAGGACTAATCCAGATTTTTGTGAATTATGTAGAGGATCCTCTCTTACTGCTTCTCGTCAAAAACAATTAAACAAGTTAAAGTTTTTGACAAGAAAAAACGAGTAATATTCGTTTAAAAAAGTTTGTACCCCCAAAAAAAAAACATAAAGTGTTGTAGCTGTTTTAGATTATATTCATCTTTAAGACTTTTTAAAAGTATATACTTGGATCAATTTGTTCAAATGAAAATAAAATAAAATAAAGTATACTAAAGTTAGTCATGTGTTGTCCTGAACACTTCATGTATGTCACGAAACAATGGATATCAAATGGTTGCAATCGATTATACTAATAATCTTGTTTTTGACGTTGTTTTGGTCGTTGTAAGTTGTAGACTAAGGTTGGAAATTTCAAACCACGTGAATAATAGTCTTTTGTGTGTTGGATTATTTATGCGTTTGTTTATCTTGTTTCATCGTAAGTCTGTACTTTCATACCACATGGGATTTTTTTTTTTATTAAACCCAATCGACTGATCTGGTCAGCCTCGTTAGAAACACACAGAGTGGACTGTGGACTTCACGAGTTACGTTAGACATTACGGCAGAGACTACTTAACCAGTAAATACCACAATTGACAAGTCTTTACTGAAATTGAAAGAACTCGATAGATAGATTGTCCCAAAAGAAAAAAACATAGAGTGCATTACAAAATAGTAAAATACATTGGTAACACAAAATCTCTCATAAAATAGTCCTATATATATAGATAGTATACCATAAATTTTGAAAATTAGCGATGATAATTATCACTTGCTTTTAATTCTACAAATTTAGCCTTACATAAATAAGTTTCATTTAACAACCAACGTCCAAAAAATTCACTACTCAAATAGTGTGATTTTTGTTGAAAAACAAATTAAATTGTACTAGAATTTTCCTTTTAGGGAGGTGCAAAAATTCAATAAATATCACTATGCTATTTTGGTCGAGGTGTAATAATGAAAAAAGGAGACAAATGCGGCGTGGAGGCTTTCTGTTTACATGCAGCAGCACAAGGAGGGCCACATGACATGACATCATGTGACTGACTCTGTTTCACATAGTCACACAAAAGAGAAAGAAAAAAAATGACGCCGGAGAGCTTGATAGCGTCGGCGTCGATCAACATAGGTCTCGCCCTCGTCGCACTCTGGCTCTTCTCCGTCCTCAAGAAGCAACCTCGCAACGCCGTCGTCTACTACGCTCGCCGCTTATCAGATCGCCACCACCACCACCGTCCTCTGTCTCTACACTCTTCCCTTTGCCTCCCTCGTTTCCTCCCTTCCGTTGCGTGGATCCCACGCGCCTTCCGTGTCCCCGAGGATGACATCCTCAGCCGACATGGCCTCGACGCTCTCGTCCTCATCAGGCTCTTCAAATTCGGGTGAGGATCTTGGTTTTATCATAATATCATGTTATCTCGCGTTTAAACATGATTACGTCGCAGAATCAGATTCTTCCTGTTGTGTTCATTACTTGGAGCGTCACTGCTTCTTCCGGTTGATTATTACAATGAGTCAGATTTACCGACTCGAAGAGAGTATTCAATGGATGCTTTCACAATATCTAATATCACACGAGGTTCTAACAAGTAAGCCTTGTCTTTTGCTCATGTCTTAAATTTGCATTATCTCTCTTAGAGTTGGTTTCTTGATATATATGTCTTAAATTTAATTTCGTATAGGTTGTGGGTGCACTTCTCATGCTTGTGGCTCATTTCATTCTATGCATTGTTTTTGTTGCATAAGGTAAGCTTTTACTATTGTCTATCATGGCATACTTCCAAAATCTGGCTTGGATTCTGACTAAGTCGATCATCTATATATACCTGGACCGGATTATTTTGTATAGAATAGGTTATTTACTGGATCGATCCTCCCCATCTAGGAATATAAGGAGATTCTTGTGATAAGGCTTCAACAAATGGGAGAACTTAGGCACCGTGCTGACCAGTTCACTGTTCTTGTCCGGCAAGTACCCCTCTGCCCTGAGCATAACACTCGTGGCTGCGCTGTTGATCACTTCTTTTCTAAGCATCATCGCTTCAGCTATCACTCGTATCAGATGTTGTACGATGGGAAAGATCTTGAGTACCTTTTGGTAAGGTTTGGGCGTTTGGCAGTGGTGATATCATCTTTTCATGCCCCAGCATATAATTCTTTCTGGTCTTGCAAAAGTGATGGTAGCATCCTTTTTGTAGGGGAAGCAGAAGAAGCTTAAGAAAGAGCTAGAAGACAAGAGACACACAGACTTGCTTTCAAATGGATCACAAGAACATAAGCAAATATCCACATCTGAAGAGAAGCTTCGAGAAATTACCAATATGATTTGCCACCTTCAAAGTGAAACTATGCTCAGTGAGAAGGTACTTGTGTTCAGAGTTGATGGTTAACAAAGTTATGTCATTTTTTCTAATAATCCGAACACTCTAGCATTTCAGGTTACAAAGTTGTTCTTGTATTCAAAACTAGATAACTGTGATCCTAGCTAGAATTATAGTGGCTTGCATGAATCCTGAATAGTAGTAGTTCTATGAGGAGAGTAGCATCTAAGTAGTCTAAAGGAACTTCCAAAACAAAACCATAGCTAGAGACTGTATGAGGCAGCTTGACCAAACAGAGTAGTGTGTTGAATTTGGCATATTGTGTTATCAGGTGCTACATAATAGAAGAATCGACTGTATTCTTCCGCTATATTTCCATAGATGTACAACATAATGAATCACCTGCTAAGTTACTAATACCACTACTATATTGTGCGTAATTTAAAACTAGGAATTACCTGTTGCGTTTGTTACCTTCAAATCCCGAAGAAGTGCCGCTCTAGCAGCTCAAACACAGCAGCACTCAAATCCCCTAGAACTTATAACTGAAATGGCTCCTGAACCAAGAGATGTATCTTGGAGAAATCTTGCTATTCCGCAAAAGCTATTGCCTCTCAACAAAATAGGAGTCATCCTTGCAGCAGCACTTCTTACAATCTTCTTTGCTATTCCAGTCACAGCTGTCCAGGGAATTGCAAAGTATGAGAAGCTTAAGAAATGGTTCCCTCCAGCCATGGCTATTGAATTCATGTAATGGTTCTCTTCTCCTTCACTATTACTGTTCTCATAAAGTTTTGTTTCTTGATTTTATCATAATAATATAAGTTTTTTATTTGTAATAGACCAGGGCTTAGTTCAGTTGTGACAGGGTACCTACCAAGTGCAATACTCAAAGGTTTCATGTACATCATTCCTTTTGCAATGCTTGGAATGGCCTATCTTGGCGGCTCTATTTCCAAAAGCAACGAGGAGATCAAAGCTTGCAATATGGTCTTCTATTTTCTAATGGGAAATATTTTCTTCTTGAGTCTTATCTCTGGGTCCTTGCTAGATGAAATTGGAGAATATCTCACTCATCCTAGAGACATTCCTAGTCACCTTGCTGCTGCTGTTTCAGCTCAGGTAAAGCCTATACACTCTTCTACAATTCCAAAAACAAATTTTTCTTCAAAACAGTAACTTTTGTCTCACTTGATGTTTATATATAGGCAGAGTTTTTTATGACATACATCTTGACAGATGGACTGTCTGGATTTTCTTTGGAGATTCTTCAATTGGGACTTGTACTATTTGATATCATGAGATCCTGCACGTATGGAAGAGGAAAAGAGAGA
>NC_025693.1:24460074-24479648 GCF_000633955.1 Camelina sativa
AATTGGAGAATATCTCACTCATCCTAGAGACATTCCTAGTCACCTTGCTGCTGCTGTTTCAGCTCAGGTAAAGCCTATACACTCTTCTACAATTCCAAAAACAAATTTTTCTTCAAAACAGTAACTTTTGTCTCACTTGATGTTTATATATAGGCAGAGTTTTTTATGACATACATCTTGACAGATGGACTGTCTGGATTTTCTTTGGAGATTCTTCAATTGGGACTTGTACTATTTGATATCATGAGATCCTGCACTTATGGAAGAGGAAAAGAGAGAACCCCTTACCTCTTTTCATTTCCATATTTTAGAGTTATCCCCACAGTTTCCTTATCGATAATGATCGGTATGATTTATGCCGTGGTCGCACCATTGATGCTCCCTTTCCTAGTTGGTTATTTCTGCCTTGGATACATTGTCTACTTCAACCAGGTCCAGATTCTCTTAAAATTCTTTTTAAGATGTGTGCATATACTACTTTACATTATTATGTTAACCATGGTTTCTTCAGATGGAAGATGTGTACGAGACTACATACGATACCTGCGGCCGATTCTGGCCATTCATTCACCATTATATCTTTGTCTCAATAATACTTATGCAAATCACAATGGTCGGTCTTTTTGGACTCAAGTCAAAGCCATCTGCAGCAATTGCTACTATACCACTCATACTGATCACTATAGCTTATAACGAGTACTGCAAGATCCGCTTCCTCCCATCATTCAAACATTTCCCTATACAGGTATATATTTATAAAAAAATTCCAAGGAAATGATGGACAGAAACAGCTCTTTTCATATACTTTGTCTGTTGTTGTGGTGCAGACAGCAGTTGAAATAGATGAAGAAGATGAAAAGAATGGGGAGATGGGAACACATTATGGTGATGCTGCGACTGCGTATAACAGGCATCAACCTTGCTTAGAGCGTGTAATAAGCTCAGCAGAAGCACCAACAAACTTGAGCCAACCATTGCTTGGAACGGAATCCATCTGAAGCTAGAGGTGAGCTGGTTAGTATATTCTACGTAGATTATGGATTTAGAAGCTTTCGACGTATACGTTCTCATTTGTTATCACTTTTAGATCAGTGAAGGCTGTATTATTAATGGCCAGATGATTTTTGTAAGTTGTTTACTGTTTTAATAAGTCCTCTTCCTTCCACCTCCTTCCACCTCGTCCTCTAATCTACAGACATCACCAACACCTTGTTTCTAAATCAGTTTGGTTTATTAAAATATATTATCCTCGTCCTCTAATGTTGTTTTGTAACTTTTGTTGATCTTTTTCCATAATCATTACAGAGAACGAGAGAGAAAGACTAAATACGATCAATGATGCAACTGTAACGGGCTAACTTAAACGACTAATTATTGTTAAGGCCCACTAATTAAGGCCTAGTAGTCTCCTTTGAGGTCGTAATCGTATCATCACGTCGAGCCAATAACACAGGAAGTCTCTAAAGCTTCCTTTAGAAGCGAACGAGGAGATCAGAAGAAGTTACATTAGATATGATAGTAACCAGATTTAAGCAGTTCTAACGCTATTTTTAAGTGTTGGACTTCATTCAATACTTTTTCATAATATGAACAAGAGTGAGTACACACGGCAAGAGAGTTAGTTGTATATAAAAGGAAAGTTGAGTATTCAAACTTCAAAGCAAGGAAACAAGAAGAGAGGAGAAGAGGAAGGGGAAAATGGCTGCCTTATCAGAGAAAGATGCTAATTAAAGCTTATCTCGACGCAAGGCCTAGATATCCCATCGATTGGTACACGAAGATTGCCGCACGGTCACAAATGTGCTTGGGATATATGTCGGAACTGGCAACTGTCAACGGTCACAAATTTGCTTGGGATATACTCCCTCCGTTTCAATATATTGGATGTTTTGAGTTTAGCACACAGATTAAGAAAAATACTTATTTAATTAAAACACTTAACTAAAGCAGTTAGAAGCAATTAAAGTAGGCAAAACGTGCTTAATCATTTTGCCCAAAAAGGCAAAAAAAAATCTCAATTAATAAAAGGAAATACTAAACGTCATTTACACAATGGAGGCAAAGTAAAATTTTGATGAATCTGAATTACTTGAAAAAAATAGAGCCAACGTTTTACATAATTGTTTTTAAACTTAAAATTCAAAATTTTTACATTGGAGCCAATGTAAATATTTTGTGAATCTGTTATGCTTATTTAAGTTTCAAAATTAGAATAGTTTCTACCTTTTATTTCACAATTCTAAATTATGATTTGAGTATGTCACTACTAAATAATGAGAATAATTTTTTGTTTGATTTAAACGAAATCCCACCAACAGAAGAAGCTTTTAGCAATGGCAATGGAGACTTTGCAGTTGTTCCAGGTATTTTTTGTTTTTTATTTTTGGCATATAAAACTGAAGTTAGTTACTGATTAATTTTTTAGTTTCTACTTTTTCTCTGTTAATTCTTCTTAATTAGTCACGTTCTCATATTCTTTGTTTGAGGATAATTTTCTAATTGTTCTATTATTCCAGTTATTTAGGCTCTTTTAAAATTAGTTACGATTTTGTTGTTACATAGTTTAACGTCATGACTTATACAGTTTAATTTCTAATTTGTTTTCTTAAATCTATCTTCTTAAAACAGAAAACGAAAATGTACAACATTCGGGACAAACCAGAAAAAATCTATCAAATGAAGAGCGATGGATGATTTTCAATGCTTTACTAATGAGGAGTAATGATGGAGTGCTTGGAAGAACTGTTACCAGAGAAGTTTCTAATTACTTTTCGGTGCCTATACTAATGGTGCAAAAGATTTGGCGAAGAGCAATAGAAACGGTTCATAATACTGGAACAGTGGATGTATCTCACCGCAGATCTATAAATTGTGGTCGCAAAAGAATCTTGATTGAGCCACACCAAGTCACTGATATTCCGCTCCATAAACGAACAACTTTGAGGTCGATGGCCATAGCTATGAATGTGAGTCTTACAACATTATTTAGACGGAAGAAAGAAGGGTTTATTCGACGTCATACCAATAGCATCAAGCCTCATTTGAAGGAAGACAATCTGAAAGGTAGACTACAATTTTGCATTTCTATGTTGGATAAACATACTATACCTCATGAACCAAAGTTTGTTGATATGTACAATATGGTGCATATCGATGAAAAATGGTTCTACATGACAAAGAAGACGGAGAACTACTATTTACTTCCGACTGAAGAAGAGCCGCTACGTACATGTCAAAGTAAGAATTACATCGGAAAAGTAATGTTTTTAGCTGCTATGGCTCGTCCAAGGTTTGACGAGGAAGGAACGGAGATATTTTCTGGAAAGATTGGAATATTTCCTTTTGTTACTATGGAGCCAGCTAAGAGACGAAGTAAAAATAGAGAAGCTGGAACTTTGGAACTAAAGGCAGCAACATCGGTCAAAAGAGAAGATATAAAAGCATGTTTGATTGAAAAGGTTCTTCCTGTTATTCATGAAAAGTGGCCAATAGAAGATCGAGGGAAAACTATCTTCATCCAACAAGATAATGCAAGAACACATATTGAATGTGGGGATAAAGATTTCCAAGAAGTTGCATCAAGTAATGGTTTTGATATCCAGTTGATGTGTCAGCCACCAAACTCACCGGATCTAAATATTTTAGATCTTGGATTTTTTAGTGCTATTCAATCGTTACAGCATAAAGAGTGTCCAAAAACCATCGAAGATCTTGTTCGTGCGGTAGAAGAGTCTTTTGAAAACTACTCTACGGAAAAGGTAAACCATATTTTCCTAACTCTTCAATTGTGCATGCAAGAGATTATGAAAGTTGGAGGATCAAACAAGTACAAAACACCACATATGAGCAAATCGGTGTTGGAAAGAGATGATCAACTTCCTATACAAATAAGTTGTGATCCTTTATTAGTCAAAAGTGTGTTGAACACACTAAATTTGTCGAACTCGTGAACTGCTCTGTTTTTTTTTTCTGAAAAATCGCTTTATGCTGTTTTGTTTTTGTTGTTGTTGTTTTTCTTTTTAATTATTATTGTCATGTGTTTGGATAATGTTAATGATCGGAGACTTCTTGTTGATTAAATTATGATTGATTTTTATTTGATTTTAAAATTTAAGATTTTGACTTAGTGGGCAGATCAATAAGATTATTCGAAATGGCAAAGATATTTTATTTAGATTATTTTTATTTTTATAGTCTTATTAGTTCCTTAAACATCGTAAGAAACCAGAAGAAAGAAACTCACATAGAACAATAGAGAAGAAAGAGAAGCTAAAAAAGACTTGGCACATAAATCTTTAACATAACCAACATAGCCTCTTCTACTTCTTTGTTGGGATCAATCGATCCTTCGTGGAAATAGATCTTTTTGTTTAAATCAAAGTTTTGAGGGTTGCTTGCACTTTTTGGTTGACTGGGTTGAGCATCTTCTTCTTCTTTGATTTTTTTTCCTTCTGATTTTTTTTTGGATCCATTTGAGTGTTTAAAAGAAATTTATTTTATTTTGATATGTAGAAGTAACAACTGTTCCGGTTTTATAGTGGAAGTAAATCTGAAAAATTAAACTTTGTCAATTGTATCGTAAGTTGTAATCTTGGAAACTAAAGACAATAAACTTTAAAGATAAAACATTTTTTTTAAAAATAAAATAGTATTAATTTTACATAGGGATAAGAAGCATCCTATATTTTGAAACACCAAATAAACCTCAAAACATCCAATATATTGAAACGGAGGGAGTATGTCTTAGGCTCTTAGCATCTGGAAACAAAATCTGAAAACCTTCCATTACTTGTAAGAACTTACGGTAAAACCTCTTTGAATTAATAAACGATATAAATTAATAAAATTTGTCGGTTCCGAGTCGGGTCAATGTAAAAAATAACAAAATTTAATAAAATAATAAGATAATTTTTTTTTTAAAACCTCCATGTGAAATATGATCCCAATAATATTATAAATTAATAATCATGTAAATTTTACATATATATATATATATGGGCAATTGACAAAAATAGCACATTTTTAAGTTTTTCTTCCATAATTAGCATATGTTTTTAAATGTTCCAAAACTAGCACACATTTATATATCATTAATTTAGGAAAAAAATAAATTATCAATAAATTAAAGTTTATGTCGTTTCCTCTCTGCTTACACCGACACGATTCATCCCTTACCCAGATTTCAATATGAACACCACCCACGAATCGGTAACTAGACACGAAGAGCGAAAATATATGTGTTATTCTCAGGCACAATCGAATTGAGACGGCTCCGCGTTTGAATCGAGACGTCTCCGTGTTTGAATCGAGGCGTCTCCGCGTTTGAATCGAGACTTCTCCGCGTTTGAGCAGCTGGGCGTTAGCTTCTCTCTCTCTCTCTCTCTCTCTCTCTCTCTCTCTCTCTCTCTCTCTCTCTCTCTCTCAAATTGTTGAATTCACTTTTTTGAACTGGTTAGACTTGCTTATCGTCTTGTATCATGTGCAGCATCTTAGTCTTGGCTTTTATGAATCATCAACTACGATTTTTCTCTCTGTTTACACTGTCATTGATTATCACTGAATTGTGAAATTCTTCTAAGAATGGAATTTTATTTGTTTTCTTAGTTCGCAGTCCAAAGCAGAGAAGAAGATCCTTATAGTTGAGGAACTTGAGCGGGAGAAGAAGAAGAAGGAAGAGAAGGTTTGACTTCTGATTTCTTACAAAAAATTTCTTGGTTACAGCTTATTTAACACTTACAATCTCATAGTCTATTGTGGTTGAGATTGTGTTCAGTCAAGAGAGTGCTTAGATTGTGTTCAAAGGTAACTGCGAATCTGTGGGATTTAACTCTTACGGGGAGGTTCATTAGGAGAATCAGCAACTGTTGCAGCAAAAAAATATACGATGTCACTTGGTCGTGATACTGGTGAACTTCAGGAAGGATTACACGAAATTCAGGAAGGATTCTTAGAACTTCATGATGACCTTCATAACAAATTTAGATTTCAGGATGACTTACATAAAAATTCTGGATATTGGTAAACACTAGGGTAACACATAAATGATACCATTACCCTTTACTAATGGAGTTTTCTTTCTATGTTTTATATATTTTTTTAGTAATGCTGAGTTTTTTTGTTGAACTTTTCTTTGTTTCATGAATTCAAATTTATTTTCATAAAATCATTATTTATAGATGGTTCCTTGATAGATTGTAGATTACCTTTTCATGTTCTTGTAACTTGGGAAACCAACAACATCTATCATTACTACAGAACGTTTAAACTTTTGTTGATAACCCAGTTATATTACACTATGGAACCTATTTTTATGCACAATAAAATATTTAGGAAGGATATCTCGTATTTTAGTAAGACCTTCATAAAAATAAAATAAAACATCATGCTAGATATTCTTATTTTCTACCTTTGTTGTAAAACACCAATATGTGCACCAAATCAAATTATTATACATCATTAATGGAGTAATATGTGAATGTGATACAATAAGGCACAAAACACATATAAAGAAATTTAAAAACACATTTTTAAAATATTTAGGAAGGATTCAATAGCTTTTAGGAAGGCATTCTTGAAATTTAGGAAGGCATTCCATAATGACCTTAACTTTTATGAAGGTCTTCCTAATTGTCTGAAACCAACATCTATTTGAACATTTTCTTCAGGTGTGGGTTCACCACTGTAAAATATCAAAATGTTCAATTTTCTTGTTGTCAAGTGTATTAAAGTACCTGCACTCACACAACAAATGACAAGCATATCAAGACATATCGACAAGCATATGAGAAAATCAAATATAGGTACATACAATGCAGCTCCTTGAAAGTGGACGCACTTACCTTTTTCTTAGTGCAACATGAAATTTGAGTTCCTTATCTGTCACATAAATCAAGAATCAACCTGATTTTTATGCACAATAAACTCAGTTGAGCAATGCTTAGCATCTGTTCCAAAATCAACCTGAAGAAATCAAGAGAGACAGAGAGAGAGAGATGTATCAGTTTTCACAAGTATGATCAAAGTCAACAGAATAGTGTTTTACTCAATGTTCCATCATAATTATCAAATACAAACCTCATAGGCGCTCATATCATAGAACCTCGTAGGCGCTCATACAAACCTCATAGGCACTTAAATCTTTTCAGGAAATCCTTCACGAATATGAATTATGTACCAATATGAATTTCAGGAAAGCCAATATGAATTTCATGAAAGCCTTCATGAAGCGTCACTTCCAATAATCGTGATTGTGTTTTGCAATGGAACAGAGCGTCACTTCCAATAATCAGTTCCTCGATGCTCCATCGTAAGGGTCACAAAAGATTGAAAACGTAATTAAATTTATCCCACTCAATTCTGAAACTTTAAACCATAACAATTCCAACAAAACAGAAAGCTTAATACACATATAGATATAACAATCCAACAAAACAGAGAGCTTAATACACATATAGATACAACAATCCAACAAAACAGAGAGCTTAATACACATAGATTATGAATCCAAGAATCATAGATTAGACGGTTTGGTGGTCCGTACAGTCCCACTATAGCAATGAAGGTCACCTTTGCCGAGTCCATTTTCGCGGTCGTGGCGGTGGGAATTCGCAGGGCTGAAACGACGGTGGTGGTGGCAGAGGAAAAAAGAGGAGGTTTGACGATGAGGTCGGAAGATGAGATCTCAACGTGGATCTAATGGAGCTGGAGAAGCTTCAGTCGTCGATCGATTTGGCAAGTAATTGAAGTTTTAGTCGATTGTTTTGGCACTTAATTGAAAAGATATGAGATCAGAAATGAAGATCTCAGATCAGAATCTTCATCGCAAGCTTGGTCGGAGCTATGACTCTAAAATTGTTGAGGACGAAGGCGAAGTAAAAGCCCAGAAAGAATAATAATTGTATAATTAATAAAGCCCAGAAATAATAATATTTCTCTCTATTAATTACTCAGTATTAAGAAATACTAGTTTTGGAACATTCTAGCGTGTGTGCTAGTTTTGGAACAAAAACCCAAATGTGTGCCATTTTAGGGTATTTCTCTATATATATATGCTTTTATAATCATATATTGTTTAAAATTTAATTTTCTCCTAGAGCTCATATCTATAAAACAATTGTTATGTTGTAGATTCAAACTGTAACAATATAAAATACTCTATAACATGTCATAAAAATAGCTAAATCTTTTTGAAGTTTTCAATTTCTAGATATGCATCATTTTCATTTTGATAGCTTTATAAGCTATTAAAATACGACAATTGATATTATTATTCAAGAATTTAAATTTATGTATATAAGTGAATTGGTTTATAGTATTTGTAATTTATTGTCAATAACTTTTTCTAAATACTACAAATTCACTTCTAAAACCATAAAATTAATAATATTTGAAAGTCTAATCTTATTTTGCTAAAATTGTCTCAAAACATAATTTTAAGAATTTTGAAAAATTAAAATATATATCTATAAATTAATAATTTATACTATAGATAAATTTATAGATAAATTAATATCACTATAAATTAATAAAATATCATTGTTCCAATATTATTAATTTTTAGAGGTTTTAGTGTAGTATGATTTGTGTGATACGGCGATTATGCTGATAAATCCAGCAACAAGATTACGGAGTACTAATTAATTTACTTAATAAGGATGGCTCTTTTGTTTCATCATGATTATTAGTCTATAGATAAGTCAAATTTGGTGGCGGCATATTGATCTTTGTTATTCACCCTAGAGATTAATAAACACCAAAACCTAATCATACAATCAAAATCGGAAACAACATTTTAGAATGATTTTTTTTTAACGTTCACAAGTATTTTTTAAAAAAAAGATTTATTAATTCTTTTTTTTTTGTCACGAAGATTTATTAATTCTATAAATATAATTTAATTGGTGGTGGTCTTTTGGATTTGTGGGTGTATACATCCAACGGTTGATCTAAGAGTCAAATTGAAAATCAGGATTCATATTGGGAAAAGTACTACTCATGGAAAATGTTGTTTGGTGGACCATATCGATGTAAAGGAACCACCAGTGATGGTAATATATAGTATTATTTTTACACAAGGAGTTCATTTCTCAAACAGTCAACTTCCTCTATTATCGTATGGAAGACTGGACACTCATTTCAATGAATATCATACATCAGTTCTGGAAGAAAGGGCCAATTCACACTTATATGAATTGGGTTGAAGATCAGATCTTACTATTTGGGTCAGTATTTGCTTTGATATTTAAACTGTTAATATGAAGCTTTTGTTGCTGCGGTTACTTATTATTATCCAATTTTTTAAATTGACAGGAATGGAAAAGTCAATAAGATGTGCTACTCTACATTTTGCATCTAATGCGGACCACATTGTTGCAAAGGAACAACATATGATGGTAAGAAGATAATTTTTGCTCAAGAAATTCCGCATTGACAATTCTTCTTCTGTAAAATGGTTGGGTGAATTTGGTACATAATCAATCCAAAATCACCAACAAAGAATATAGCATACTATATAAAAATAATTAGAAAACTAAGATAAGGGGTAGAGAAAATTACTATTTTGGTATTTTGATGGTTTGGTGATAGTGATGGCGGGTGGTGGGTGAACGAAGATTGTGTTGGTAAGGGATGGTGGTGCTGAATAAATGATAAAATCTTATATTTTATAGCTTATACTGAGAATATACTAGTATTTTTGCTGCATTTTTCACAAATAAATCCTTATTTTGGAAATAATTACCATTGATTTATCCAAAAAAAAGGAAATAATTACCATTGAATACTAATACATTTAATATTAGTTACCAAAATTTCAAAATCAATTATAAATATATGATTTCTTTTCACTTTTATTTAAATTATTTTGAATAATAATATAATACATTTAGTTAATAGAAATGGAAGTGCATTATGTTGATGCTGCGACTGCTTATAACAGGCACCATTAACCAACTTTGCTTAGAGCGTGTAAGCTCAGCGGAATCACCAACAAACTTGAGCCCACCGTTGCTTGGCACATACTCCATTTGAGGCTAAAGGTGAAACTGTTTTGAAACCTTGTCTTCTTAAATCATGGATGATATCTCTAGGATTTTGAAGCGTCTCCACACGTATATCCTCATGTGTTGTCACTTTGGATCAGTGAAGGCTATATATATGGCCAAGTGATTGTTGAGAAAAACGAGTTACTTTGACAAATGCTGAATGTTTTTTACACATTAATTAGTTTGGTTATTACATTTTTTTCCATATATATATATGGAATATGTATTTGGAATATGTATTCACAAACTGGAAAAACATAATTTTGCAGAGAATTTATCAGATTCATTCAAATCTCAAGTCTTTTTATGTGTCCTTTTACAACTCTGGAAAGAGTCTAGACTCTAAAGGTAGTAAATGGTGGCATGCTGAACTAACATTTGATCAAACTCTGGTGATCTTTTGCCCTGTCTCTTCTTTGCGAGTCCTAGATTTTAGGCATAATCACCGTTGATATGTTCCAATCTTGTAGAACAAATTTTGCTAGGCTTGTGATTATAGCTAATGTATGAGTTTACTGAAAGTGGTAGTTTGCAGTAGAAACGGTGTGGACAGTTTAGCAAAAGCAGATTTGGAGTCCCAAACCAAACTACTACAGCGGGAAGAATTAACAATGTAATGATCTTTGAAATGCTAGTGGGACGTCTTACAAGCTTACAACCCCCTCATGTATTTTTCTTCAACCCTACAATATACTTCTTTTCTTCATCCCACTTCCCGCATATCCATTCACATTTTTTCTCTAGATGCCTCATCTTTTCCTCGTGACCATTATCAGTCCAGATCCTTGTCTCTCTCCCTCTCATTTCTTTTCCAAGCTTTTTTATTACTTTTGTCAGAAGCTGTTGGATAACAGAGATCATTTCGTTGATGAGTTTTAAAATTTTAAGAAAGGAGACAATTAATCAAAAGTCTTTAAGAGTAAAAAGGAGGAAAGGGACATGATTTTGATTACCTTTATTTCCATCTCAATAGATGTTTTCAAACTGTCCTGACTTGTTGGGTTGTTGTTGACATTTTCACCATTGGCAATAATAGCTTTCTCCCTCAACTTCTCTGTGTCTTTAAATTTCCTCAGCAGATCATGTACTGTTTTGCTGTTGCTACTTTTTGGAATTCTACTTTGACTGTATTTGAACTGATTGATTTTGTAAAATGGTAAAGTAAGTATAAAGGCCAGTTGACGATATAAACTAATGACTATTAAAGTAAACAGTGACCTGAGTCAAGAAACAATTCATCCCAGCTTATTTTTGTGTGATGAATTGTTTCTTGACTCAGGTCACTGTTTTCCATATGGATTGGTCTTTCTTCTATCTGTTGTAGTATCCTCTTCTCTTGGGCCAAGCTTTTACAACTGTGCAGCATTGAGAATTGCTTGCACTAAGGCATGAGGGCTAATTACTCTCTTTTCTTTGTTTGTTTGTATAGTGAAAAACAAAATGTTATTGATTTGGTTATGAGGACTTACGTAGTCAGGCCTTTCTACTCCTCTTTCTGTTTCTTCTGCTTTATTCATTTTGTCAAGATTATTCTGCAGTTGCTCTCGCAGTTTCTTGTAATATATGATAGCGTTTCCAGCCTGGCCACTGCGATAGTTTGAATGTTTTGCGTCGATGTAGAACCTAAACCTGTTTGACTGCTCAAAAAAGTTTATTATCTAGTATAACTGATCTTGTAATAAGCTTTTTTGAAACAGTACAAGTACTCATTATTCTGTTATATTTAGATGCTTACTCGGGTTTCTATGTAATTCTCATAGGTGTGTTGATAATCCCTCTCGAGCTTTTTGAGTCGCTTCTCAGCTTTGGAAACTGACATGTGCACAACCTGATCAGCGTCTGGTGACACCTTGTCATGGTAAAATATCCCTAAACCCTTTTCATCATAGTTGCCTCCAATACCACTAAAGTTGGAGATTTTGCTGGTGTCGTTTAGCTGAGTAGAAGCTTCCATGTCACTGATTTTCAAGAATTTCTAAAGCTTCTCCTAAGTATCATTTGAAAGCATTGCTCTTTTTGTGTTCTTATAGGAACGAAGAATATCATAGCTTTGAATGAAGCAACCTATCAAACAATTGATTGTCCAAACTCTTGCACCCCACGCCAAGTAAGTCAACGGCTCCTCCTTGAAGAAATTTTCTTTTATACAGTATATTTATACTTTAGGCATCCATCTGTGATTACTAGCGATAGCGATAAGATGATGTCTTGATTAAAAGATTATTGGAAGGAATAAACTCCCGGAGGCATAAAATATTAAAGAAATGCTTGAATTCAATGTGATCATATGAAACAGAGGAAGTCATAGTTTTGACCAAAAGCCACACCACCAAAGTCAATGGCTTTTGGTCAAAAGAGTTATGAATATAAGCCACGTTATTTGTAAGATAACCCATGGATGCATCAGATGCAAGGAAATGATTAATATGATAGTCTTAAATTTATATGATAATATGGTAGTTATTACTTAGAATCAGTTGTCTTGGTAACATTTGTTAACTTTTTTCATAGAAAGCATTCAAAAAAGAGTTTAATATATCACACTAAAGGTTTTTCTTAGGGGACTTGGTCTAAAGTCATAGTTTGACAAAAGCAGCTTCAGATATCGCATCCTAATCCAGAAGGCTTTTAAGTTTATTCTGAGAATATATGGTTAGTTGTTTAATAGAATTTCTTTGTTCATAGCCAATGATACAATAGCGAGAATGATTTGGTTGCTTATTATATTGATCTGGAAAGGAAATATTGTAATATACATCTTATAGAGGAGAGGTGAATCATAAAAGGAATCATCAATGTGATTTTACAACATGATAGCTTATCATCAGTTCATCATCCATACACATATATAGGCGCCTTGCTTCTATTCTTTGGAATAGATCTTTGCATGTGTCTTAGAAGTAGCTCTCTGAAGTTATCCTTTTCGGCAGCCTTTTCTTTGTGAAGCAGTTTTGTGCCTCGCCCTGAAACTTTTCTTCAGATCGAGCAAGTGTTTCTTTTCTGCATCACGTTTCTCACCTATGCATTTACATTTTTCCTGTAGAACCCTCACTTTGTCGGTGTACCCTTTTTCATTTTTTCTTGCAAAGTGTATTCTGTCTTGCAAAATGTTCTCTGTCTCCTTTCTCTCTTTCTCAAATTCTCTGATTACCTTCGTCAGAATCTAGTGGCAAAACAAACATCATCACATTTCTTTGGTTTTAAGAAACAAGCCCATGTTAGTAAAGAGTTAGAAATATGTGCTTTGTATCTTCATTACCTTTATTGTGACACTTGTAGAATCTTTCATATCGTCCAGACTCGTGCGGTTGCCCGTTAGTGCACCATTGGAAATAGCCTTTTCTGTCAACTTCTGTACCTCTTTAACTCTCCTCAATAGATCATGCATAGATTTCTTGCTGCTATTCTGTGGAATTATTCTGTGAATCCACCTGAACTGATTTTATCATAAGATGGAGAAGTAAATATCCAAAAGCTCATTTATGATAATTAACTAAGAGGGGCTTTCAGTAGGAGTAGCGCGTGGTACCTCCCGCTTAATTCTTTTGAGGTCAACTGTTTCTTGACTCAGGCCATCAGTGTATTGCTCTTTGTTTTCTGCTTTTAGCTGTTGCAGTACCATCTTTTCTTGTGCCAAGCTTTTACAACCGTGCATCAAGAAGAACTGCTTACACTGAGAACAGAACAATTGTAATTGTTTGTTCATAAAGGCAGGAAGCTGATTAATTTTCTAATTCTAGTAATTGTGTGTACGGTGAACAACAAAATGATATTGACTGGGACATACGTTTGTATGTGGTTCTCTTCCTCTTTGTGATGCTTCTTCTGTATTCAGCTTGTCAAGAACATTCTGCAGTTGCTCCACTAAATGTTCGCTGTGATAAATACAGTAGCCAACCCAGCGACTGTGATGTCCTGGATGCTGTAAAACAGTGTAGTACCTATACCTTTCTGTCTGTACATAAAGTTCATTATCTTGTAAAATTGGCCTCTAAAAGTTTCTAATAACACTCCAAATAATCACTTATTTTGCTCTGTATAGATGCTTACTTGTAGTTCTGTGTACTTCTGATAGGTGTGTTGATTATCTTGCTCGAGTTTTTGCAATCGCTTCTTTGCATCTGCATATGAAGAATGCCCAAATGGACCAGGATATGCTGACACCAAGTTGCAGGAAAGTTTCTCGGATCCTTTTTTATTATAGTTGCATCCAATACCAACAGCTTCCTGACCAGCGGCTTCTAGATTTTCCATAGCTTCTTCTGAGTGTTAAATGTACTTTAGCAAGCAAGTTTTTTATATGAAAGCCTTCTTCTCTTGACTATTCATATATTTTTAAAGTCCCTATAATTCTTGATACCAAACTTCATCACTCTTAACCACTGCGCATCCACTCTCACTAACCCAAATCTAACGTCAATCAAGAGTGATTCTATAAATGGTACATAGTTCCAAGTTTTCGAACAACAACAGGAGCAGAGAGAGTATATGTTTAGCGTAATCATGTATCTTCTAAATTCTTCTTATCTGTCGCTATGCTTCCCTCTCCGAGATACTTCATGTCCCATTTCATAAATCTGATCTACTGGTTCAGCAGTTTCTCTTCCTAAGTTTTAAGAAAGAAAGTTCCTATATCTAAAATTTGTCGTACTCTTTTTTTAGGAAACTTAGTACAAATACACTAATAATAAGCTGAAAAGGCATTAAAGAAAACAGCTGAAAATACTCTGGTTTTGAACTTATTAAGACTTACAAAGTCATTACACTAATAAATATCCTTGATAAGCATTATAAATAACACATGGCATGGTTTCTTTTTCACCATTCACTCGATCGGAAACACACACTTAGGCAGCCAATCCTCGCTGTTGCACAACGAGCCGTATGGGCCATATAGATCATATTCCACTCTTTTGGGGAGTTTTTGACCAGCGTACCTACATCTGCCGTTTCGTCTTTCTGTCTCCGAGTCTCACCGTCCGGTTAAACACAAGCTTTCCCGGGGTAGAGGACTTGTCAACCGCAAAATAACCTGAAGCATTGCAATCCATTCAGTGTTGATATTTAGGATTAGAAAAAGAAAAAGAAAAAAATACATAGGAAAACTGAAAACAAATATACCTAGCCTTTCAAACTGGAATGTGTCCCCGACCACAGCATCTTTAATGGTTGAAAGAGCATAGGCATCAGAGACTACCACTTTGGAGTTGGGGTTAATGTCGGTGAGCCAACCATCACCGAGTTCAGCTGGATTCTGTTACGGTTAAAGCCATTAGTTTTTTAGCTCGCTCCTATTTAACCAGAAATTACAAGTACAATGAACAAATTACCTCAGAATTAAAGAGTTTCTCAAATAACCGGACTTCAACCTTTAAGGGCTCCTCTTTTCCAGGTGAAGATGCAGCGACCCAGTGTAGAGCTCCCTGCAGACAAAGGACAACGGACATGACTTATAAGTGCCGCCAAGCAATTGCAGTAATTTATGGAGATGGTCAAAGAAGGGACCTTCAGCTTTGTCTTAAGCTCAGGATAATACACCGCATGAATCTCACGAACAGTCTCCTTGTCATCAGCAAAGACAACGTTGGTGCACTTGATTTGAAAAGCGTATCTGCATACAGCGGAAAGCGTACTGAGTCTCAGATCAATCATACTCTATGCCAAAGTGGTAACGATTAGCGTGTATATCATACCTAAGCCGTACTGATTTACCGGGAGCAAGTCCATAGTAATTTTTTGAATCTTCCTTTCGGAAGTCAGACTGCTCAATGTATACAACTCTAGAGAACGGAACCTATATCCAAGGGAAAAAGATCAACAAAATAGTAAACATCTCACCCGTGTGCACAAACAGTTGGTACTTTGTCAAACTTAGTTCACCTTGTAAAACGCCGAGGGATCATTCCTCCCAGTATCAGGCCACTTCTCCGCATCAATCTCTATAACCTTGCCTGGTTCCATATTCGTAATGACCACCTTAAGAGGATTCAACACCACCATGGTGCGGGGAGCTGTTATATTCAACTCCTCTCTAATATGGTGCTCAAGACGACTCACATGTATCATGCTACCGTCACTACAGCAAACAACAATAGATAGCGGGCAGTTTGAATGTAAAAAGTTAAACATATGCCAAACTGTATGAAGTCATTTCATTGATATATATATATATATATATGGCAAACCTTCTGGTAATTCCAAGTCCTCGTATAAATGCATTAATTGATGTTGGAGTTACACCTCTCCTCCTCAAGCCAGCAAGTGTCAAAAGGCGTGGATCATCCCAACCATCAACGTACTTGTTTGTCACAACGTAGTTCAGCTGCAGCAAAAGAAAACAAATGATCCAACCAGCATGATTCAGTGCAGAGAATGCTCAAAGGTTTTAAAATTGGCATCGTAGGTATCTCACCAACCTTACGCTTGGACATTACAGTGTTTGTGACATTCAGCCGTGAGTATTCCCACACGTACGGCATGTAGAGACCCAGGGAATGTAATAACCAGTAGTATGAAGCACGCCGGGTTTCAAATTCAAGTGTACAGAGCTACGCAAAAAGAAAATTTTCAGAAACCACGGAAGCAGATTATTTTCAGATATGCAGATGATTCAGATAGAGATTCAGATACTAAGTGTGAATCACGAAGTGCAGCATTCAAAAAGTCATGGGCTATATATTCAACAGCCAAAAGGGTTAGAAAGGGACAAACCGAATGCGTTATATTCTCAAGAGAATCAACAATGCAGTGTGCAAAATCATTAGTCGGATAAATACACCACTTGTCACGAGCATGAGGATGAGGTGTGAACTGCAACGCCATAAAAACAAAGGTCAGTAAGCTAAAAAGACTTGGGAGTACCTATACGTAACCAGAGATGAATCTAGTTTCACTTGCCTTTATATGGTAGGCAATAAGGTCAAACATATTATAATTATCATTTTGCATGTCTTGTTTCATTCTAAGTGTTGCGTGACCTTCCTCAATCAGTCCTCGTCTCATTTCGTCAAAAAGCATTAGGGATTCTTCGATAGGCCTTTCTCTCCAGGGGCTGTTTATTTTCTTCTCTCTGTACTCTTTTATCTCCTCGGCGTTCTGGAAGAAGATGGAAAAATTCTTGGATAGAATTAAATCTTGGAACAAAAGCATGAAAATCAATTGAAAAAGAAAAAGTCGACTAAACCTGATGATCAACATAAGCGTGGCCTGTTTGAATCAACTCCACTGCAAAATTGTACAGTTCTTGGAAATAATCACTGGTGTACGTAATCTAGAAGCAAACAATGGGGGATGTCACATGAATTTCCAATTGTAAGAGTAAGCTAATCGTACAGCAGAAAATAAAAATACCTTGAAGGGTTCCCAACCCATCCATTTAACAATTTCTTCAATGTGATTAATGTGCTCTTTCTTCTCGGCCTCGGGGTTTGTATCATCATACCTTTAAAATCAGAATTTTAAAGAAGGCAATAAGAAAAAAAGAAGGAAAACATGTAAGAGGCCCAAGTAGAAAGCGGGAGAGGTTTTATAACCTTAGATAACAGCAGCCCCCTCGGTTCTTTGCAAGACCAAAATTAGCAAACATAGCCTGAAAATACAACAAATTAATAAATGACCATGAAAAAAATGTGGGCGTGGGGAAATGACGAAATAGCAAGAGTATATATATATTCTACCATAGCATGTCCAATATGTAGATAGCCATTTGGTTCAAAGGGGAAGCGGGTATAAACTTTCCCTCCAGTCACCTTGAGATGTTTGTGAAGCAGTTCCTTGGTATTTTTGCATCTGAGCACAGAGCCGTCACTGAAAAGGACTTTGGTGTGAGCCTGAGAATGTAAACGAAAAGGAACGTCAGACAACAACCAACATATTTGCCACAAAGAAAGAAGTTCACATCATTCATGTTGGCATCTTCCAAGCGATTTCTCTTCCCAGCATATTAAAAGGCAAGTAAATACAACAGACCATATCACTCAATCAGCACAAAGATGGAAATTAAAAAAAAAAAAAAATGAGGTGAGTTACCAGGAAATTTTTGCCTGGCTGAGGGAATCTAGAGTAGGGATTGAGCTCGTATTCGGATGGACTTGCGACAGCTTCCAAAGAATGATGGTCCATCTTGTACAGAGGGCACAGAAATGAAGTATCAAGATGGAAGAATACACAGAAGAAGATACATTGAAAATGAGAGGAAACCGGGGCTCACCTCTTCTACTCTGGGAGGCTTTACGTTGTCAGCAGCAGTTCTCGGGCCGAGCAATTCAAACATTTTTGCTTCTATGACTGTCTGTCACAAAACACAGACGGGGACAAGATAAGAAAAGCTAGGACAACATACATGTGGTTGGCAAGGAACATAGGGGATGAGATCACCTTGACAGTCGAGGGATCTGCCCATGGCAGATATCTGAGGACATGTCCGATATATTCACCCACTATACCACAACAACACAATAGAAAAAACGAAACATTGTAAGTAAGCTGGTTGACCAAATGGCAACTCCTGAAAGAGATAGAAAAGTAAAGAGAAACAAACTAATAAGCTAACCATTAGTTCGGTAACGGAGCGCCAATATGGTAGTCAAATTCTGTTGAAAGATATGTTCGACTATTTCTTCAATATCTGCTAGGGAAACCTCAACCCCTGTACCAAAACCACCATAAATGGGAAGAAGGAAAAAAAAAAGTCCATATATGTTACAAAAAAAAAAAGAAGCGTCCCTACCTACACCACACGCCTCCTCAAATTCAGTGAGGTTAAAGTCCTTATTATCCAGAAAGGAATATGCAGCATCCAACTGGGCTCGAGTTTTAATCTGCGAGGGAATGGTAAACAGTGTTAGCCAGAATAATCGCAACCAAAGAAAGGGCGGTTTGTGGCAGAAAACATTAGCTCGCTCAACCTTAGAAGAGGCAATGTAGTTGAGCAATGTAGGACGATGCACAAGAGCCTTCCCATAGTACGTAGTGGCGACCTGTATTACCAATTATATTGACGAATATTACTGTGTAGTAGGGCATGGCTGGAAAAACAGTAAAATTGAGGTTTGGATTGTATACAAAAGATATCTCACCGTGTGCAAAAGATATCCAATAGTTCGGTCGCAGCCACCACTGACACCAGCCTGTGCATATAATCCAATTGAGGAGACAAGGGATCACATTACAACAATGTCAAAGAAGAATTGTATCTATAAGAATCAGGAAGGAGAAATAACCAAAAAAAAAAAACAAAATTTGAAACTGGAACAGATTTAGCGAAAAACGGAGACTCTCGATAATTTAGGGTTCTATGCGATAGAAGAGGGAAGAAGGAGACCTGGTGGATGACGGCAATTAGATCGGAGGTGATCTTGCTGCTATTTCCGATGGTGTTCTTAACAGTTCGTTCGTCCAAACTAATCTTGCGGAAGAGCTCGAGAGGGTTGTCGTCTTTATGAACCATGGCCGCCGGAGAGACGCCTTAGGGTTTGATGTTTTCTAATTAATTAATCTGCTCCTTTCGCGCCACTACGAATTTTTTTTTTC